>NC_056734.1:105255813-105420813 GCF_019279795.1 Protopterus annectens
ACTCCTCCATCTCATGCATACCTCCCATAAAGGTTCATCTTGTGAAAAAAACTCAAAAGTCATCACTTTGAACCACAATAACAAAATAAATGTTTTAGTGATAGGTGACTCTATTGTCAGGCAAGCTGACTTGTTGCTCACAAGGCTGGACAAGGAGAGTGTTACAGTCATTTGTCTTTCAGGCACCAGTATTTCTGATTGTACAGTGACCCTGAGGATCCTAAGTCCAGACAAATAGGATTATGACATGGTAGTGGCAAACATTGGAATGCATGACTTGAGATGTACAATCCTGAGGGATATGCCAAGAGACATTCCAGAACTTTTCATGCATGTCATAAATGCATAGGTTTACCACATAGATGTCAAAAGTGTGACTTATTTTATAAAAACATGAAATTTTGCTGGACAAGCCATACCTGTAATGAGTGCAGTGGACTAGAATTTACTTTGTTGCCCAAATTAAGCAGCACTTTTGCAGAATTTGAGTTGTTTCTGTCATTTCATTTAATTTTATGGCATTTTATGCAATTATTAGAAGAAACTTATAAAATATTTCGTGCCTGCAAATCTCATGATATTTGCCATTTTCATGTTTTTTTTTTCCACATGATGCCATGGTCCAAGTAAGGACTGTTCTTCATAAAGGGAAACAACTGGCAACACTACAGTTGCAGGTAAGACACTAGTGCTCAGTGGAAATCCTTCCTTCACCTCAAGTGATACCTAGATACAAAGAAATAAGAACTGGCTCCAGTAATTGGTTAAATATTGGTATCTTCTGTACCCTATGTCCCAAGTGTTCTCTGCATCCAGCTGCTTCACTCTACAGTAGAGTGAACCATGCACATAATAAGTCTGACTACTGCTACTGCAAAAGTTATCATATCCCACAACCTAAAGAACTTTTTTTTTCTCAAAAATCTTTTTATTGATTTATAAAGTATGACATAACAAAACAAAACATCAAAACATTATAAATCTTATCATATATGAGTTGATTGAATTTATACACCTTGTAATAATGCATTTCAACTCATGAAGGTGAGAGCAAAACAATATCTAACAATATATACAATATATACAATTGATAACCAAGAATCAAAATATGAAATGAGACTATAGCCAAAATGAGAAAGTGAAGTATGAGAGTAAATAAATCCACATAATGTATTGTGACAATGAATATGATAACTATTAATCACTATTAATAATGAAGAGGACCTTCTCTAAAACTTTATTATTTAAAACCCTTTTCTTAGGACTCTTCCAAATAGTTTTGTGTGCATAAATATACAAATATGCCATTGTTCTAAAAGCATTCCAATTTAATTTAGTGCGATCAAGCCAGTTTTTGGTAATGTACAGTTTAATAAGAGAACAAATGAATACCAGCACATGAGTATCCAATTTAGAGAGATGAATCATGGGAATGTGTAAGATTGCAATTTCCCATGATAAAGTGGATTTATGGTACCCCATTTTATGTAACCTTACTTTCAAGGAAGTCCAAAGTTTATATGAAAAGTGGCAATACCAAAAAATGTGTAAAAGGTCGGCTTTGGGAAAAGAGCAACAAGGGCATGATGGAGACTTGTTCACGTCAAATTTGTTAAGTTTGGAAGGAGTATAATAAGCATTGTTATTAATCATCAGTTGGGTATAAACCAATTTCTTGAAAGGAGAGTATTCCAGAGTATTTCTAATGGCCAAAAGTTTTTGGTTGTCTGTTAAATGGGGGTTATGAATAACCCAAAAGTTCGAGAAAAGACATGACGAATCTTGTATTAATTTAGTTAATAAATTATAAGATTTTGACAACATTTTCTCAGGTAGTAATAATGTTTTAATTATCAATTCCAAATTATTGAGATCTTGTTCTCTTGGCATCATAAGATTGCGATTATTTATAACCACATCCCTTATTTGGCGTAGTATTGTAGTATAAGTACAGTTGACATTCAGAATCTTACGTAGTTCAGCCAGGGACATGTCTTTATATTTCAGAAATGTCCAAACCTTAATATTTTTTATAAGGGGATAATTTGAAAGGTTAAATGATGTATTATCCAGCTTAAAATTTGGGTTCAGGTGAATTGGTTGAAGTATATATGAAATCTTATCCATTTTGATTAGTTTTAATAATTCCTGGAATGCATTGATCTTATGTTTTAGGAAAATTGAGACTTTGAGGGTGTTCAAGATATCAGTAGATATGAAAGGAAAGGCATCAGGGTTTATGTTCTTGGATATAATATATTGATTCCAAATCCTAACCCAATTAGATGTATTATTATTGTGAATGTTATTCATTTTAGAAATGGACAAAAGTTTATTTGCCAAAACAATTAAGTAATAAAGATAAAAATTTGGCAAACCTAAACCCCCCCTATCTTTGGAAGATGATAATTTAGAATAAGATATTCTAACTGCCTTAGAGAACCACAAAAATTTAGCTAATTCTTTATTAACTTTGTCAAAAAAAGATTTTGGGATTATTTGATCTAAAGAACTAAATTGGTACAAAAATTTAGGAAGGATATTCATTTTGATTATGGCAGCTTTGGATAGAAGTGAAAGATTCAAAAGTTCCCATCTACGCATATCTAGCATTATTGTTGACCATAATTTATATACGTTATTTTGAAATGAAGATAGGCTATTATGCTTCATATGAATACACAGATAGTTAACCCTGTATGTAATATGGAAATGAGAATCAGGGAATAAGTAAGATTTATGAGCTAAATAATTCAAAGGAAAAATATGAGTCTTTTGAGGATTAATGTGATAGTCCGATGCAAGAGAAAATTTCTCAATAGAATTCATAATCTTTTTAAAATCTGAGAGAGGAGTTTGAAAGAATATAACTAAGTCATCCGCAAAGGCAGAAAAAAATAAATTATTGTTAAGAATCCTAGGAATTTTGTGAAATGTATTTTGTGATATGTACAAAAGTAAAGGTTCCAAATATATGTTAAAAAGAAAAGGAGATAAAGAACAAAATGTAACTTGAAAGTATACAAAAACCAGTAAAAACTTGGAACAGGCTCCGTGAAGTTAGAAAGTCCACTTTATTCATCTGTTATAACACGACACTCCAACGAAACAAAGTACATATAAACATGAAATTTAAAAATGAAAATGCTGGTGTACTAAGCGCTTTCACCCTCTGTTAATAGGGCATCTTCAGAGTACAAAAACTGTTTTACTGTGCTGCAGTTTAAATAGTTAGCTATCGCACTAATTGCTCTAATCAACATAACAATTTGTGAATAAATTAATTAGTTAGATGAATGAATAAATAGAGTCTTCACTAAATATTTATATCTGTCACACAACCTTAAAACATATCTGTAAACACTTATAAATACTTATAAATATTACAATTCCTAAAAATTATATGCTTCTGCTAACAATTGTGCATATAGTACATATATATCTAACAAGTTATAAGATGTGTTATTAATTAAATAGTTCAATAAAAACAAACAAAAATATATATATATAAATGTAAATAAATATTTTGTTTGAATTGTTTTATTAAATTGTTTTATTTAAATTATTTAAAATGTTTTAAAACCTGTTGAACCTATATACATATATAAATACATAAATATTACTTAAGTAAATTTTACACAATAAAAAGTTGTAATAAATTGTAATAAACTGTATAAAATTTGAATGTATGTGTTAAATATGAATAAAAAATTTTTTATACTTGTATGTAAAATTTAAATATAAAGTATAAAATATAAAATACAACATATAGAATGTATATATAATGTAGTGTGTATATTCCAGTTCGGACCTATCATATGTATAAAAAACTTGATAAATGCTACATATTAATAAAAGCATGTAAATAATTATAAAATAAAATATGTGTATAAAATAAATTTATCTTATCCAATTCTAATTCTATAACTTAAACATTTTAAAGTGTTAATAATTGTATTTGTTGATAGTTCTTTTACATAGTCAACTCATTTGTATATAGGAAAATACACTTGGTGTATTACATTATATATAAAGAGATTTCCATTTTAAAATACTTGAAATAGAAATAGAACCATTCAGACCAGGTGCAATGTCTGCGTTCAACCTAAGTTGCCATAAACACTCCTTAGTCAGTAGTAGGTTGTCAAGGTCACCTCCCTTTTCATATTGATTGGGAATACGATCTATAACAAAAAACACAAATCTCTTGAATTGTTCACATTTAATACTGTGGACATATAGAGCATTTGTTGTCCTTTTGTTCCTAATGTCCCTGTTATGTTCTAATATCCGATCTTTTAGCCTTCTATTTGTTTTTCCCACATAATAAGCTGCACAGGAAATACATGTTGCTAAATAGATAACTCTCTTAGTATTACAATTGACATAACCGGGACATTGAATTGACCTATCATATCCTTGAACCATAGTGTAAGGACCATCGTTAATAAATTTGCAACTTCTGCATAACCCACATTTACTCATTTTTGATGTACAGAATGGTTTAGTATGTTCACTACCTTCAAAAATTCCCTTTAAGTTCTTTCCTCTACTGTAGGTGATCTTGGGGTTATCACCAATGGTTTCTAAAATTTCTGGGTTGTTAGAAAAAACACATGTTCACGTATCTTGTAATACCCTCGTTATGGTGTTGGATATTTGATTATATGGTAATATAAATCTATCGTTGTACGTTACCACTTTGTCTGTAGTTTTGTTACTATTAGTGTCTTTCACTAACCCATATTTAATAATAGGTCTAAAAATGTTCTTTCTTTTGTTTACCACTTCATCTTTAATTTTATTGGTGAAGTCCAAAGGATAACCCCTGTCAATGAACATCTCTTCTATAATTTTTAATTCCTTTATAAAATTTGTGTCCTCACTGATGATTCGTGATAACCTTATCATTTGGCCTTTCACCAAATTCTTTTTCTGGAATTGTGGATGACAACTGGTATAATGTAGATATGAATTGGAGTATGTCTCTTTACGATGAATGTTAGATTCTACTATGTTGTCCTTAAGATATAACTTTATATCCAGATAGTCACAAATCTCCTCGTGTATTTTTGTTGTAAATCTCAAAAAACTTGTCGAAGTGTTGAGGTAGTTCATAAAATCTGTAAATTCGTTCTTTGTCCCTTTCCAAAATACCAATATGTCGTCTAGGTACCTCACATAAAACAATACCTTTGTCCAAAATATAGAAGGAAAAACTATTTCCTTCTCCCACTGTGCCAAAACTAAATTTGCATAAATGGGGGCACATCTGGCCCCCATTGCTACACCAGTCACCTGCTTGTAAAAATCACCCTCGATATAGAAGTAGTTGTTGTTGAGCACCATTTCAATCATGTCGATAAAAAGTTTTTTCTTCACTATATGTTGCTTACTATAATTGTGAATAAGTTTCTCAAACATGTCCAACCCTTCCTTGTGGGGAATCACTGAAAATAAATCTATTACGTCTACTGTTATCATTAAAAAGTCATCTTTAGAACCAAGGTTGTTAAATGTTCTTAACCTATCCAAACAGTCCCAAGAATCCTTAATAATGTGCGGAAATTGTTCCAATAGAATCTTACAGTGGTAGTCCACATATTTAGCTAACGGTTCAAGTTTAGAACCCTTCGCCGAAACTATGGGTCTGAGTGGTGGGTCTATTATGCTTTTATGTGTTTTTGGTATCCCAACAATAGATGGTACTACTGGGTGTTCTACTGATAAATAGTCATATTCACTTTTTTCTATTATCCCATCCATCAAGTATTCGTAGAGTAACCAATCTATTTTGGTATAAGCCTTATACATATCAAATTTGTTTACTTTCTCGTAAGTTTGTTCTTTGTCTAACATAGTTGACATCTTCATAATATAGTCAACTTTGTTCATTATAATCACCCCACCCCCTTTGTCGGGCTTCATGACCCTATATTTATTTTCTTTAGTTAATACCTTCAGACAAAATCTTTCGTTGCTTGTGAGGTTGTCTTGACAAAATTGTGTTGACTTCATTGATCTACGAAACTGTGTTGTACATAGATTCTCAAATAAGTGAATAGTAGGGTTGTGAGGTGGTATAAATGTACTTCCTCTTTTTAAAGTTATTGTCCCAACTTCTGAATTAACTTTTAAAACATTTTGATTTCTGATAGTTTTTGCATAAAATACAGTTGTTTCAAAGAACCTTTTTGGCAAATTCAAAAGTAGTACTGTTGGTATCCCAAAAAATATTTACTTTATTTGCACTTAAAAAGGGCATTTTTGATGTGTCCTAGTTTTAAAACTTGTTATACCCTTTTTTCTCTTAGTTTGTTGTCATGACTTGTAACCGGAAAAACCAAACCCTTTTTTTATAGTAACGGAGTCTGCAAATCTCATGACATTTGCCATTTTCATGTTTTTTTTTCCACATGATGCCATGGTCCAAGTAAGGACTGTTCTTCATAAAGGGAAACAACTGGCAACACTACAGTTGCAGGTAAGACACTAGTGCTCAGTGGAAATCCTTCCTTCACCTCAAGTGATACCTAGATACAAAGAAATAAGAACTGGCTCCAGTAATTGGTTAAATATTGGTATCTTCTGTACCCTATGTCCCAAGTGTTCTCTGCATCCAGCTGCTTCACTCTACAGTAGAGTGAACCATGCACATAATAAGTCTGACTACTGCTACTGCAAAAGTTATCATATCCCACAACCTAAAGAACTTTTTTTTTCTCAAAAATCTTTTTATTGATTTATAAAGTATGACATAACAAAACAAAACATCAAAACATTATAAATCTTATCATATATGAGTTGATTGAATTTATACACCTTGTAATAATGCATTTCAACTCATGAAGGTGAGAGCAAAACAATATCTAACAATATATACAATATATACAATTGATAACCAAGAATCAAAATATGAAATGAGACTATAGCCAACATGAGAAAGTGAAGTATGAGAGTAAATAAATCCACATAATGTGTTGTGACAATGAATATGATAACTATTAATCAATATTAATAATGAAGAGGACCTTCTCTAAAACTTTATTATTTAAAACCCTTTTCTTAGGACTCTTCCAAATAGTTTTGTGTGCATAAATATACAAATATGCCATTGTTCTAAAAGCATTCCAATTTAATTTAGTGCGATCAAGCCAGTTTTTGGTAATGTACAGTTTAATAACAGAACAAATGAATACCAGCACATGAGTATCCAATTTAGAGAGATGAATCATGGGAATGTGTAAGACTGCAATTTCCCATGATAAAGTGGATTTATGGTACCCCATTTTCTGTAACCTTACTTTCGAGGAAGTCCAAAGTTTATGTGAAAAGTGGCAATACCAAAAAATGTGTAAAAGGTCGGCTTTGGGAAAAGAGCAACAAGGGCATGATGGAGACTTGTTCACGTCAAATTTGTTAAGTTTGGAAGGAGTATAATAAGCATTGTTATTAATCATCAGTTGGGTATAAACCAATTTCTTGAAAGGAGAGTATTCCAGAGTATTTCTAATGGCCAAAAGTTTTTGGTTGTCTGTTAAATGTGGGTTATGAATAACCCAAAAGTTCGAGAAAAGACATGACGAATCTTGTATTAATTTAGTTAATAAATTATAAGATTTTGACAACATTTTCTCAGGTAGTAATAATGTTTTAATTATCAATTCCAAATTATTGAGATCTTGTTCTCTTGGCATCATAAGATTGCGATTATTTATAACCACATCCCTTATTTGGCGTAGTATTGTAGTATAAGTACAGTTGACATTCAGAATCTTACGTAGTTCAGCCAGGGACACGTCTTTATATTTCAGAAATGTCCAAACCTTAATATTTTTTATAAGGGGATACTTTGAAAGGTTAAATGATGTATTATCCAGCTTAAAATTTGGGTTCAGGTGAATTGGTTGAAGTATATATGAAATCTTATCCATTTTGATTAGTTTTAATAATTCCTGGAATGCATTGATCTTATGTTTTAGGAAAATCGAGACTTTGAGGGTGTTCAAGATATCAATAGATATGAAAGGAAAGGCATCAGGGTTTATGTTCTTGGATATAATATATTGATTCCAAATCCTAACCCAATTAGATGTATTATTATTGTGAATGTTATTCATTTTAGAAATGGACAAAAGTTTATTTGCCAAAACAATTAAGTAATAAAGATAAAAATTTGGCAAACCTAAACCCCCCCTATCTTTGGAAGATGATAATTTAGAATAAGATATTCTAACTGCCTTAGAGAACCACAAAAATTTAGCTAATTCTTTATTAACTTTGTCAAAAAAAGATTTTGGGATTATTTGATCTAAAGAACTAAATTGGTACAAAAATTTAGGAAGGATATTCATTTTGATTATGGCAGCTTTTGATAGAAGTGAAAGATTCAAAAGTTCCCATCTATGCATATCTAGCATTATCGTTGACCATAATTTATATACGTTATTTTGAAATGAAGATAGGCTATTATGCTTCATATGAATACCCAGATATTTAACCCCGTATGTAATATGGAAATGAGAATTAGGGAATAAGTAAGATTTATGAGCTAAATAATTCAAAGGAAAAATATGAGTCTTTTGAGGATTAATGTGATAGTCCGATGCAAGAGAAAATTTCTCAATAGAATTCATAATCTTTTTAAAATCTGAGAGAGGAGTTTGAAAGAATATAACTAAGTCATCCGCAAAGGCAGAGAAAAATAAATTATTGTTAAGAATCCTAGGAATTTTGTGAAATGTATTTTGTGATATGTACAAAAGTAAAGGTTCCAAATATATGCTAAAAAGAAAAGGAGATAAAGAACAACCCTGTCTCATGCCATTAGTCAGCTTTATAGGACTTGAAGTGATTCCGTTAATATATAGTCTAGTAAAGGATTTTTTGTACAGAGTTTTGATAAAATTTATAAATGTAATGGGGAAATTAAAACATGACATAGTCTGAAAGCGAAAATTCCAACACACTCCATCAAATGCATTTGATGCATCCAAGATCAGTGCATACAATGGGTAATTATCATGTTTTGTAAGATGTATAATAGATTCCAAGGTCAAGGTGTTTTCCCAAATGTGTCTATGGGACATAAAACCTGTCTGATCTGGTGAAATTATTGATGAAAGGACATTTTCCAATCTCTTAGAAAGAATCGAAGACAGAATCTTAATATCTACATTGATTAATGAAATCGGTCTATAGTTGCAGGGGTCAGTCTTATCTTTACTATTTTTCAGAATTAGCATAGTTTTTGAAGTGTTCCAGTGGAGATCAGATATGTCATTTATAATTATATAGTTATATACTTTAAGGAGAAAGGGAGCAATTACTGTTTTAAAGGATTTAAAAAAGTTAGGTGTAAAACCATCAGGGCCCGGGGATTTGCCAATCTTTAGCCTATCAATTGACTCTGTAATTTCTAAAAGAGTAAGAGGAGATGAAAGAGTATTTTGCTGTTTTTCATTTAACGTGGGAAATATTATGGAACTTAAAAAACTATTTATATGACTATTATTTATAGAATTAGAAGATTTAGAATATAACTCTGTATAAAGTGATGAGAAGAGATGCAAAACTTCCTTGTCCGTACTATAAATTTGATCTTTATATTGTATGGGCAATATTTTAGATCTCTCAAAATTCTTCTTAATTATTCTTGCCAAGGTTTTGGAAGGAATTTGGGCCCATTCTGAGTAAGTGGCTAATAATCTTTGCTCCAATATTGAAAGATTGTTTTGATGTAGTAAAATAAGTTCCTTTTGTAAGTCTATAATCTGCTTTTCATATGAGGGGTCCGGATTTAGCCAATATTGATTTTCAAGAGATTGAATATTCAGTTTTAAACATCTTTCTTTACTATTAAGTTGTTTTTTAAGATATGCAGCCTTACCAATAAACATTTCCCTTAACCTAGCTTTGCATACCTCCCACTGCACATCATAGGGAATATCTGTTGAATCTAACTAATTTTCCATTTCCTGAATTATTTCTATACACATTTTACTAATTTCTTTGTTAGAGAGCAAGTTATTGTTTAATGTCCAGTTATTCCTTTTGAGTTTATGACTCAGGTTAAAATTTAGATTTAATTTTACTAAGATTCTAGAGTGATCAGATAGAAATCTAGGTTCAGTAGTGAAATCCATTAATAACTGTGAAAGGGAATTTGAAATAAGAAAAAAATCCAATCTAGACCATGAATGATAGCATTTAGAATAATAGGTATAAGTATCAATTTTATTTGAATATTTAGTGAGTTGTAGAGGGTCTATAAGATTATACTCTAATATTAAGTCCTCCAAAGCAAAGGATGCTTGCTGATTATATGAAGAGGAATAATTTGTACGATCTATGACTGGGTTAATTACAGCATTCCAATCCCCTCCCAAAATAACAAAGTGATCTTTGTATGATGAAAGTATGTTGTAAATCTGAAATATAAAAGTATGTTGATCACTACAAGGGCCATAAAGATTTAGTATCAGTAGTGGTTTGTCCAAATTATGTATGAAAGCTGTAAAATAGCACCATCTACCTTTATCGTCATATTTTTCTTCAATAATAGTTCCTTGGAATTTTTGCTTAACTATAATAGCCACCCCCTAGAGTTAGAAGTGTCCCCTGAAGCTATTATTTTCTTAATCCATTTTTTATTTCTTACTTTGTCCCAGTCGTCCCTAGGAATATGTGTTTCTTGCAAAAAACATATATTGGCTTGTGATTTATACATTAAATGATATAATAAGGATTTCTTATCTTTATTTTGGATCCCCCTTACGTTCCAGGAATCAATTATTAATAAATTAGTCATATAATTATTAAAGGTCTGTTAAAGAAGATGTTAAAATATAGATTGTTTGTGATTAAGTAAAGTATAAATGTGGAAATTAAACCAAACTTAGTCTCATTATAACAAATAATACCTATAGGTGTATGTTTCAATGCAAAGTTAACTCTAACCCCATAAGTTTTGCTCTTCCCTACCCCAGTGCCTACCCACCTAAACCTATCTACCAAGGGAAGATGAAAATAACTACATATACAATTTAAAAACTTGGTTACCAAAATCACATACATATGTGAAGAAAATTTAAGTAAAGTCCTAAAAAGGACTATAACCAGGTTAACAAAACTAAACATATTTACACAGTTATCCAAAAACAAGATGCCCGACATATACATTCCCCATTCAAAAATGTACTCAAAAAACTCCTGTAAATTTAAATATAATTGTGACCAGAGTATATATGTAGTTAATCTTATACTACAGTATATATCTATGATGTAAAATGTTAGTAAGATAAAAATTTAATTGGTGCAACATTAATATATTTATACATGTAAAGATCATACATGTATGTGTAGCAACATACGAATATGTCTATAATCAAAAAGGATTAATGTAATTAAGAATTTAAAATCTTCACATTCAAATATACACTATATTGCTTTGTATTACTAAATCCTTTAAACAGAGTATCTCTGATTAATCATCTTTACTATCTTTAAAAACAAATTGTATGACACAGGTATATGAAAATCCAATTAGTAATGAGAACATCAGTAAGTCTAGTAAAAGGTCAATCAATATCGTTGAAATCACCTGAGTCTCATATTCTTTAACATAACATAAATATAATATGTAGGATGATATTTTAATATTTATCATAAATGTAAGTATAATATGAGAAAATGCATTAATGTATACTGTGATAATTACCAAGGGCTTCAACTAACCCTATAGGGTAATATTACACCCTAACACTTCCAGTATTGTCATTAAAAGTATACAAGTGAAAATATATTTTTAACAGAAAATATATACCTAAATTATAAAAATAAAATATTCCACATTTTTCGCAATTGGCCCAATATACCAACTGCAGCATATTAAGCACAATAAGTGTTCTTGTAGATGGCATTTAAAGTTGTCAGCACTTAGTAGATAATAGATGTGTAAAATAAATTATTTCCTGAATATTAGATTTGTTATGCACCAACTACATGTAAAAGTTATAGCTAAAAACAAGTTTTCAATCTATATTACACAGTGTTTTAGCTTAAAAGTTAGTTATAAAGGCTTAAATGCTTCCGCACGCACGTAGTACCAGTCCAGTATGAGAAAAAGACTTCCTGAATCACGTAAAGCGCACTGTCACAACCTACAAGAAAGAAAGCCACTTACTTGCGAGAAACAGTGCTGCTGAAGTCAAAACACAGTTTCCAAGGATGAAATCAGCAGTTCTTCAAATGCGGGATATCAGTGGAACAAGAAACCATATTCTGTGCAAGCAGACAATCGCGAACAAATGTTTACATCCTTTTCAGCTTTCTTTCCGAAGACTTGTCATCAGACCACAGAGTATGCAGCACGAGCAACACAATTCTGATCAGATAAAAATAATTGTATTACCCTAGCGTCGCTAGTGACATCCAGAGAGTATACACCAAGGTAAAAGGCACGTGAATAATTCCAGAGACAAAACCAAGGCATTCAGTGACGATTAGTGACTCTATGTAGCACAAGAGACCAGATATTATTATCTCCATTCTGCTGATGTATTCTTAGACAAAGAAACATTACTTTTTCATGTAAACAATGCCAAGTTGATGTTGGTATATTGTAAAGGCGTAACATACTGGAATATTAATATGTGAGTTTGCGACAACTCCATGAAACATTAAAACACATGTTTCATATACAAAAAAGCTGAGTTATTTTTTCACCTGTCAAAGCTATGTCATATAATCAATATTATGAAAAAAAGACATAGTATTAAAGGTTAGCTCACAAACTTAAAACATCAAATGCACTTACAATAATTATGAGTTTTATTTTTGTGTGTCATTAGCAGGAAGAGCCTTGAATACTTTTAAGAATATGTCTTTTGCTTCTTGTGGGTCTGTGAACACATAAGTCCTGTCATTATAGTTGAAAGAAAGAGTATTAGGATAATGCATCCTAAATTTTATTCCCCTTTTAATCAGGTCTGCACAGAATGGAGACAGTTTTTGTCTGTTTAATTTTATTTGAGCTGGTAAATCCTGTGAAAAAGTCAATTTATGTTTATTCCAGATGAGATATTTTTTACTTTTGGCTGCTTCTAAGATACGCTGGGTGTCTTGAAAGTTTAATAACCTTGTGTATATAATCCGAGGTGAAGTAGAGTCTTGTCTAACATGCAGGGCTCTGTGTGCTCTTTCTATAGTTAAAGTTTTTGTATTTGTTTCACAATTAAGTAAAGCCTCAAATATTTGTTTAGTCACTGAAATTAAGTTTTGATTTTCATAAGATTCCGGCAATCCTCTAATTATTATGTTATTTCTCTGGCTCCTTGCCTCCAAATCCAGAACTTTAGCTTGTAAATCAGCAATTAGATTATCTTTAGATTTTAAGTCATTTTCAATAGATTCTGCTCTTATTTCTATGGCTAAATACTTATTTTCAAGAATGTCCATTCTTTCATTAATCTGTTTTAAAGTTTTACCAAAATCAGTAAATTGGTCAGAAAAATTCTGTATAGCACTCTGAATGGGTTGTAATGCCATTTTTAAGTCTTCTAAATGAAAATTAGAATCTTTTTTTTCTTTTGCACTTACTTTTATGATTTCAGTAGATGATTTAGAGGTTTTAAGTCTCTTGGAGCTAGTGTCCTTCTCTGGAGAAAGCATAGAAGAGAATTTGGCCTTAGTTGTCTGTGCATCCATGGAATCTGAGTTGCCAGCCATGCCCAGGTTAGAGGGTTGAAAACAGAGAAACTGACACAGAGATAAGCATCTGGAGTACACTTGTCCAAAGACTGTTGAAGCCAAAAGTATTCTGAGGTAAAATAATCCAAAAGTTTACCTTTTTTCAAAAATAAACAATTCCAAAGTGAAGGACTTGTATCAGAGATCATTTCTGTAAAAAAAACTGTGGAGAAATTTCACTTAAAAGTAGTTAAAAGTAGCCGGTAATTACATAGCAGTGAGGAGCTCAATGAATAGGAAGCAGTCTAGTCGGTGGCCATCTTTGAATGACAACCTAAAGAACTTGTACAGCTGAATTTCACCTGCAGTTGCAAAAGTTCACAAGGAACAATATATTGAGTTAAATCTATGTAAGGCAATTTCCAAGACTCAAACTAATACCAATTTGGCAAGTCATGTATCAGTGTGTTCTGTTTTGTAGTGTTGAATCTGCTGGAAAGATATCCTCACCCCCACTTACTCACCCACACTCACAGGCCTTTTACTGCTGAAGGTGAAGCTAAATAATATAGTTGCTCTAACAGAAACCTGGCTCAAACCCCAGATATGTGACTCAGAAATACTTCCCCGTGGATATCAAATATTATGAAAAGATAGACTTCATAAGAAAGGGGGAGACCTGGCATTAATATATCATAACCACTTAGACATAGTACCCCACCCAAAAATCATTCCCATTTTCAATAATATGGAAATCCTATTAGCATCACTATTTTTCAACAAGCATAAATAAATATCTATCGCCACCATCTATATTCCTCCAGGTCCTAATATCCCAACACTGGAAGACTTCCCATCATGGTCTAACCACTACATCTCAAATAAAACCATCATCCTTGATCACACTAATATAAATTGGCTTAAACTAACACAAAGCAACTCCACAAACTCCATCGATCTGTTCATATTTATACAAATTATACAAACCCCAACACACACAACAAACAATCACCCTGAATCCACTGTAGACTGGATATTAGTATCCCACCCACAATACTACTCCAATCCCACCACCCTTCCCAACGTCCTAAGTGACTACTTATCAGCCCTGATACACAGACTATCAACCTCCACTTCCAGCATTCATTCATACAAATATACCAGAAATCTAGCCAGTTTTATCCAGTCTCACTTTTGCAACCTATTACAAACATTAAACTGGAACCCATTGAAATATCTTCCCTTAGATGAAGCAGTACATTATTTCAATACTGTCTTCCTAGATACCCTTAACTCCATAGCCCCATAATAAAAAAGAGAGTTAAACATAACCATGCTCCTTGGCTATCTAAATAACATCTACTGATTAACAGAGACCGAGCATGGCACAAATGGAGAAACAAAGCAAAACAGGCCATTAATCAGGACAAAAAGAATTACTTCTCCCAACAAATAAACACCCACAGTAATAATCCCTGACTATTCTGGAGATCTGTCAACTCATTATTAAATCCTGGCAGCACCCAAAACCCATCTCCATTTCCAGATAAAAGCCCAGTTCAAATCAGTGAAATATTTAACAAAAACTTTATTGATATTATCCTTACATTAGTAAATGCAGGCAATACCCCAGCCCCCATTAACCCATCCATCATACCTCAAAGCAATATCAGCTCCATACCATCTTTTAACTTCCAACCTGTAGCAACCTCTCAAATACAAACATTACTTGGCAAATTGAAACCAGGATCTTTATCCACTGATAATCCCCCCCCCAGAATACCTCAAAATTAGTGCTAAGACAATATGTTTCCCAGTAAGTATCCTTATAAACCAATCACTTGCAGAACACACAGTCCCCCAGCTCTGGAAAAAATCAATAATCACCCCTCTTCATAAAGATGGAAACCATCATGACCTATTTAATTTTAGACTCATTTCCATACTGTCCCCTCTATCTAAAGTAATGGAAAAATGCATCCACAAACAACTGGTTGAATATCTAACCAGCAACAACTTACTATCACCTTCACAACATGGTTTTCGACCATCCCACAGTACCATTATTGCCCTAGTCTCCTTCACAAATTACATCTATAATGCCCTAGATAGTAACTTACATACATCAGTCCTGTTATTGGATCTCTCAAAAGCATTCAACACAGTCTCCCACATCAAACTTATCCAGCAACTCCACTCACTAGGATGCTCTGATGCCACCCTAACCTGGTTCACTACTTACTTGGAAAACTGACAGCAATCCGTAAAATGGCTGAATACCCTCTCTAGTTTTCTCCCAAATAACATAGGAGTGTCCCAGGGATCAATCTTGGGACCCCTACTATTCAACATTTTTATAAATAACCTAAATAAAGTTCCCACTGACTGTACTACCATACAATATGCAGATGATTCAACCATAATCTGTACCTCCAATAACTTCTCTGACCTCCAAAAGTTAACACAAAAGGCCTTTACATCCATAGAACTCTGGCTAAACCAATCACAGCTATTACTTAACCCTAATAAATCTAAACTACTCATCTTTGCACCTAAACCTGGTTCCACAGACTTTACTATATTCTCCATAAACAAAACCTCAACAGAGTTAGTAAATCAGGCCAAACTGCTAGGAATTACTATTGACAGCAAACGTAGCTTTGACTTGCATATTAATAATGCAATAAAAAAAGACTCACTTCAAATTAGGCAAACTTTACAGAAAAAAACAATACTTAGACAAATCCCTCTGAATAAAACTTTCAAAAAGTCATTCCTTCCAGCCTCACTATATGGTCTCCTATCTTCACCAATCTCCACAACTCTTTGCAACAACAACTACAGTCCTGTTATTATAAAATTGCAAAATTTGCATCAGCCCAACCAAATTGCACCCACCATTACCAGGCCACTAAAGAACTAAACTGGCTAGAATTTGGACATTACCTACATTACACACAACTTACCTTTGCCCATAAACTCGTTTATAAACCAGAGTGTTGCCCTTCCCTGAAAAATATCATTGAACCTTACGTCCCAGCCAAACATCTATGCTCTAACAACAAACACCTACTTAAAGTATCAAAACCTAGTAAAAGAGCAGGTAGCTGCCTCTATTCCCATTCCATAACTAAGCTGTGGAACACCCTCCCATCATCAGTTACAGAATTAGACAACATGTTTATCTTTTCGGCTTTTCCTGGTTAGGGGTCGCCACAGTGGAACTCTGGTCTGCTAATAATTGGCAGATGATTTTTATGCTGCCGAGTTGCCAGCCCAACACCCATTCACACATGTCTTTCGGAGGCCACTCGACCATGGGGAGGACATGCAGACTCCACACAGAAGGTACTCCAGTCAAGAATCGAACAGGAGAACCTCTTGCTGTAAGGCAACAACACTACCGTTGTACCACCACGGCTTTTAGACAGCATAAGCTCCTTTAAAAGAAAACTAAAACAACATCTCACTGATAACTCCAGCTGCACATGCAACAAATATCCACAGCCTCCTTAATCTAGCAAAACTGTTTCACATAGCAAATATACTTATGTACATGTCATACCATTACACCTTATGAGTTATCCCTAATCTTTAGTATCCACACATCAATACAACCATCTTAACACATTTTTCTTCTCTGTCACTTTCTACTTTTAATACTACCATTAAATATATGCCACCTATAATCTACTTATTCCCACTGCCTAGCTATATATTCTAACTATATCTGTCTTACCTTTAAGTTTAACTCTCTAATTCTATCTTTCCCTTTTCCTACCCCCCAAAAATAAATAAAAAATTGAGCTGTATTGTTAAATATTTCTAGCTGTATAATTTTTCTACATGCTAAGGTTCCATTGTTACTGTAGTATGCCTTTTTACAACATATTTGCTGTTTAGATAGTTTTCTGTATTATTTCACTTGCTTTATAATTATAATTTTGTTTCCTTACAGAATGATTTTCATGTAACTTGGAGCTTTTCTCCCCGGGCCACCACGGAAAATGTGTCTCAAGCCCAGTGGACTTTCCTGGTCAACAAATGTCAATAAATTATAAACAAATAAACACTTTAGCATATTTTACTCTTATCAGTGTAATATATCCCTGGAAAGACAATGAAAAGCCCATAACCATAAAATTAAATACCGTGAGTCACTTCAAGTATTTGGAGTTCAGAGACCTTGTTTTTGTATCCATAAACATTCCACCTCAATGGTTATTTTTGGTGGTAAACCATCTGGGGGGAGTAACTGCTTTCCACTGAAAAAAACTTTGCATCTCAGCTTGTTCCCCCACTACTTTTGCCTTTGTGGCTCCATATTCAGAATCATTTCTCTACCCCATGTCCCAAGTGTTTTCTCCATGTAGCTGCTTCACTTTACAATAAGGTACATTGAATTATTGTATTTTCTTAACAGTTATGGTTTATTTCATTTTGGTTCAGCCTTGTACTAGAAAAATACAGATAAGATTTTACTGTGTAAAATCCTGGCTAAGCATTTTGTCATCTACATTTAATGTATTGTAAATATATCAGCAAGTTTCTGCTGACTTTTTTACATTAGGTTTCAGTAGTAGCAGCAGCTAAGTGTTGTCTTTCTGCTGTTAATACATCCTCAACCCCTTTTTCCCATGTTTTACACATATTTTTTTCTACTGTTAATGTGTAGCAATTATATTAGCAAGTTTCTACTGGCTGTTTTTTTTACAGTAGGAAACAATGAAACCATCTACATTTTTACTCTTTGTACTGCAGTTACAACAAATAAGTCTGTAGTGTGTTGCCATCTGTGTTTTTTTTCCTCTGCTAATCTGTAGTGCATATATGTCTAAACATATATATATATATATATATATATATATATATATATATATATATATATATATATATTTATTTATTCTACTCACTTCTACTGAAGGTTTCTATTGTAATACCTGATTTTATGTTTTTACGAACAGCGCAGCTACTGGATAATGTAGGCGATTGTTAATATATGAGAGTTTCTGTTTATGAAGGGTTTTGTCATTGGCTAGTGTTGCTTGTTTTTCATGCATGTTACACACTCCAGCTGCCTTTTCTAAGTGCATAAATATCATATTTACAGACTGTATGTTATGTAGCAAAAATTGGGAACTAACAGATAGATGTACTACCTGTCCCTCTAACATTTGTAAACCTACATTTCAGTAACCCCACACTTGCATGCAAGCACATACCTTTTGTTAGTTTAGTTTATTTTTCTTTCTGTCTTTCTCTACTGTGGAATACATCATTTTTGTTTTTAGTATCCCAAACTTGCGTACCTACAAATATCGCCTGTTAGCTTTCTTATTTTCCTGTTTAAAGGCTAGAAAGCAGAAATGCACAACCGTGAAATATAATGCACTACTCTTGTTTGCCAAACATTATTTAATGTGGCTCAGTATAGACAAATAGTACTCTGCCTATCTAGTTCAACTGTCAAGAAAGCCTTATTAACTTTCCCTGTCTCTCTCGCAGTGAGCCAACCACATAGTAAGTCTGACTACTGCTGCTGCAAAAGTTATCATATCCCACAACCTAAAGAACTTGCACAGCTGAATTTCAACTGCAGTTCCAAAAGTTCACAAGGAACAATACATTGAGTTAAATCTATGTAAGGCAATTTTCAAGACTCAAACTAATAACTTAATTTGATGTCATGCATTAGTGTGTTCTGTTTTGTAGTGATGAATCTGCTGGAAGGCTACCTACACACTCACAGGCCTTTTACTGCTGAAGGTAAAGCTAAATTAACACGCCATCATATTTTATTGCTCTCAGTGTAATATATCCCTGGAAAGATAATAAAAAGTCCGTAACCATAAAATTAAACGCTGTGCCTCAAGTCAAATATTTAGAGTTCACAGACCTTGTCTTTGTATCTATGAACAATCTACTTCACTGATTGTTGTGGAGACATACATCCTAACCCAGACCCACCCTCTATTCCTAACCACAAGAGTAATCCAAAACAATTTAAACATACTTACACTGAACCTTAGAAGTATATGTAATAAAATAGCCCCACTGCATGCCTGGATTGATCAAAATAAACTTGACATACTGGTCCTAACTGAAACATGGCTACACCCCAATGTAAAAGACTTAGAAATAACTCAAAAATAATACCTCCAAACTTTGTAATAACCAGAAGAGATAGATATAAAAAAAGGGGGAGGGATAGCCCTTCTATATCTGTCTACGCTCAACATCACACCCTACACTGGTAATATACCCATCTTTTCTAATGCTGAGGTACTAACCTCTTTTTTGAACCTCAACACAGCAAAAAGAATTTTCATAATAATAATAATAATATATATCCCACCAGGTCACAACATATCAGTGCTGGAAAATATTTTATCCTGGACATCCCAAACAATAAACCTTGAAACAATAATTTAGGAGACGTAAATATAGATTGGCAAAACATAGCTTCCAACTCCCCCACAAATAGTATAAATCTGCATGTATTTTTTTCTCAGCTTATTAATACTCCAACAAGAAACAGCAAAGCTCTTACCGTCAATCCACACTAGAGTGGATCCTAGTATCCCACCCCGCCAATTACCCCTCTTCCGGTATACTGTCTAGCTCCCTGAACGATCATATGCCAGCTTAGTCCCTTAGAAAAAACTCCCAACAACTAAGAGTACACATATAAAATCAGTTAGGAACTCAACTAATTTTTGTCAGCATAAATTGAACAATCTCCTACATTAAATAGACTGGACACCCCTTAAACGACTACCCCTTAATGATGTTGTACTATACTTTAATAATGCTTTCCTTCACACACTTAATACCCTAGCTCCAAATTTGTATGGAAATAATCAAAAAGAATTCAGCAACATGGCTGTCTAGGGAATGCAAACACTAGATGAAGCACAGGGACCTAGCCTGGATAACCTGGAAACTACACAAAAACAAAATTGCGAAGGGCCAGTTGGTGCAATGGTTAAGGTGCTTGCCTCCCAATCACAAGGTGCAAGGTTTGATTTTTACCTCTGGTAAGAGCACTGTTGCTTGAGAACATATGTTTGCTGTGAGAGGTTGGCATAATGGTTACGGTGTTTACCTTACAGACACAAGGTGCAGGGTTTGATTCTCACATGGGGTAATTGGCCAGACTTAAAATGGCCCACAAGGGCACTTAGCCTAGTACTAATCTATGAATAAAATCATGTCAGTTTCAAAACACTACGTGACAAAACTAATCAACAGAGATAAGAAGTCACACTATTTCCAGCTTCAACTCCAGTATAACATCAACCCCAATAAATTTTGGCATTCCATATCATCTCTACTTAACCCTGGAATAAACAGAGAGCACACCCCATTATCTGATACCCCTCCATCACAAATAGCCTAAATCTTTAGCACGTCATAAAATCAATAACAGTATGTCCTACTAACTAAAACCCCTAATGCTGAACCCCCGCACCCTTCAACCTATTCAGACACCAACCCTAGACCATCAAGTACTTCTAACCTTGTCATTAATAACCCCCCTACTCAACAAAATGTAATTCAAACCCCATGCTCATTTCAGCCCATACCCACTAACAACATTAAAACCCTGCTCCACCTGAGCTGATAATCTTCCACCACACTACCTCACATTGGCTGCCAGCTCAATCGCCTACCCAATCAGTATCCTTATAAACAGATCTTTATCTGAATCAGAAGTACCTACTATATGGAAACAATCTCACATCACCCCCATCCACAAAGGAGGCAACTCTTTTGAACCATCCAATTTCTGTCCTATATCCATCTTGTCACCCATATCCAAAATTCTTGAGAGAGGTATCCATCAGCAGGTAATGCAATATTTATTGCAAAAGAATATCTTAATCAAAATCCAACATGGCTTCTGACCTAGCCACAGCACAGCTACAGCCCTATTATCCTTTACAGACACCGTTAATGAGGCCAGAGATGCAGGATGCTATACAGCTGCAGTGTTACTTGATCTCTCCAAGGCCTTTGACACAGTGTCTCACCCCTTACTATTAAACACACTGTCTAATTAAGGTCTTCTCACATAACACAGTAAAACGTTCTCAGAGATACCTCAAGGATTGTAAACAAGCAGTGAAATGATCCAATAAACTCTCACTCTTTCTCCACAACCTTTCTGGAGTCCCTCAAGGCTGCATCCTCAGACCGCTACTCCAACATTTTCACAAGCGACCTTCACACTGCTTCTCACCCTGGAACCCTCATTCAATACACGGATGATTCCACCATAATCTGTACTGCTCAATCACTACCAGAACTACATTTTGAAACTCAGCAGTCCTTTACTGAAGATCAATCCTGGCTAAGAAATGCCCAACTCTTTCTTAATCCAAAAAGGACTAAACTAGCACTCTTTCACCCCAAAAATACCTCCCCTGTCACTGATCATTTCAACATCCTTGTATCTGACAACACTGTCATAGAAATAGTGCTGAAACCAAACTTCTAGGAGTTATCATTGACAATAAACTTTCATTCGACCCCCATATACAGCAAAATATAAACTGGGTCTCTTATAATAGAAACAAACATTTCTTTACTTCAGCAGCCAAAGCTACCCTTGCAAAAACATCTTTACTTCCCTCCCTTCTTTACCGTACCCCTATCCTAACTAACTTACAAACTTCTAACTAACCTAAGCAAGATGGAACAGTGCTACAACAAAGTTGCAAAGTTCACCACAAACTCTAAATATCATACACACCACTGTAAACCTAGAACTAAACTGGCTTGAATTCCCCAAGCAACTTGCCTTTATTCAGCTATCCATCTTGCACAACCTTATTTTCAAGCCTACTACCTGCCCCGCACTAGCCAGTCTAGTCACACCTTATACACCAGATCGATCCCTACGATCAGAAGACAACAATCTCTTAGCTATCTCAAAACCCACAAGAAAGCCAGGTCACTCTCCGTATTCATACTCTGTCTCTATACTATGGAATTCAATACCTCTAGATCCCAGGTCAATGCCTGGCCTAACCCATTTCAAAGCCTCTTTAAAAAATCATCTCAAAAAGACATGGCTCTGCTCCTGCATAAAGCCTGCCTAATGCTCAGCTCTTCCTCTTCTTCCACACTAGACTCATCCTCCTCTTCTGTCACATTTTACTCCTTCACAGTCTGCAAGATCATAAGGGTCTCCTAACTCCTCCTCTTATTTTATACCATATCCTTAAGCTACTGCTCAGACTGTAATGCTCTATTCTTCTTAACTCTCTCACTATCTTTCTGCATCGCTAACTTTCTGGCTATTATTTTCCTAACTAAAACCAACGTTCTATTGTTTCATGTACTATAACAGTCAATGTCATACACTGCACTACCTACATACTATTTTTGGACACCATCTCCTCATAGGCTATGTATATTGTTAGAGTGACAATTATTGTCTATAATGTTTTAACTCTACAGAATTGTCTAGATGGCAGTATTCATTGTAACATCTTGTAACATAGTTTATGTTTTTTCAACTTATTTGTTGTGTGGTATTTCTAATGTTATTTGTGTTGTATTGGATTATACTGTATTTGTACTCTATATGGAACTTTTCTCCCAGGGCCTCTGCTGAAAATGGGTTCTGTAGACCTAGTCAGACCACCCTGGCAAACAAATGTCAAATAAATAATAAAAATAAATAAAATAGCTATTGTCATTCCAAAGAGATTCACTATATATCAGTATGGGGAGAGACGCTGCTTACTTCATTAAGGATGGCCTGCACCTCTTGTTTCAAGGTTTTTGCATACAGCCTAAAGCCTTTTCAGCCTCATGGTGGCCTTTTTTAGGCAGCATCCATTTGATGGACATTACCATAATATTTCTGTCCCAAAACTGGGTCACATTAATTATTCAACAATGTTATTTGCATAGTTACTGACACTTGGTTTAAATGTAAATAGTGCACTCCCTGTTTACCCTGGGTTTGCACTTTTCATGGATTCAGGCACAACAGTAACTGTGGTGGGGGTCTCCATATTTGTCAGTGAACATGTTATCTCCAGGCATATCCCTAGAGACTCCCAGACTTAACTCAACGAGCTACAGATACCTCTAGATAAGATTAATTATTAACTAATAGTTTGTCTCAGAACACCTTCTTTGTCCTTTGATGACCATGCAAGATTTCTCAGTGGTCTAAATGACTTAATTATTAGCCAAACCTCCTTTATTTGGGTGACTTTATCTACCCTTCAAAAAATTAAGACACCTAATATCTCCAATGTGCAATTCGCCTAATCTTTCCTAGACTTAAGCAAAAATTTGCTTGAACACTTAGTAAATACACCTACTAGAGACACAACATTCTTGACTTGATTCTTACAAATATGGCTCCCTCTTGTACTACTCCTCTGGTTTCTCTTTATTCAAGTGATGTCTGATCATAAGCTTGAAACCTTCTTCTTTAAACTCCCAAATGCTCCTATAGCAAACCCCATGATTTTAAGGACTGCAAACATGTTAACCTTGATCTAATTTGTGATGAAAGGTCAGAATTGTCTTATGACTGTACCTTCCCTGACATTAATGCAGCAGCAAGCTTCAGTAAGGAACTCTGCTTAATGCATAGAGCTAACAGTACCTACTAAAACCAAGTATAATGGGAAATTAAAACAAACCAAAGTGGTGATCCATCACCATAAATATACTATACAAGAAATGAAAGAAACTCCTTAGGAGATCCAAACACATCTACTCAAGGATAATATCAAAAGCATTACAAAAAAAATGAAGACTACTATCAGGTCTGCTAAAAGAATCCGTGAACTCAGGCTGGCCTATGAAGAAAAAGATAATTATAAATCTTTCTTTAGCTGTGCTAGAAAACTAAAAAAATAAACTACAGTGCTCAGAA
Source organism: Protopterus annectens (assembly GCF_019279795.1). Classification (NCBI taxonomy): domain Eukaryota; kingdom Metazoa; phylum Chordata; order Ceratodontiformes; family Protopteridae; genus Protopterus; species Protopterus annectens. The sequence continues at coordinate 105,280,409 of NC_056734.1, forward strand.
CCTGTTTATAATGACATCTCCTATTTTTATCCAATAGACCTTACCAATATCTTTGTAGACAAATTTAGGACCAATGTCACCCCTAGGCATCCATTCAAAGCTCTGAAATATTTTAATCCCTCACCCCCCCCAATTATTTCTAAAGATCAAGTACTGAAAGTGCTAACCAGGATTAAAAATACTTCCCTCATAGGATCTAACAATCTACACAGTTGTTTAATTAATAGTGTTAAACATGGCCTTGCAGACACACTTCTCAAACTGTTTAACCTAGGTTTTGCCCTTAATTAGTGGTGTGCAGCAGTGGGGATGCCCCTCCATAAGGGTGGCTTTAAAGTGAACCCAGGCAATTGCAGACTTATCTTATGAGTCTCATCTGCAAAGCCATGGAATGTATTGTAACTGAACTCATAAAATGTGATATCAAGACTCTTGTTAGAGTTGATCCCCAGCAGTTTGGCTTTGTGAATGGTAGGGAGTGCCTATTTAATCTGGTAGACATCATTGAAAAGGTTATGAATTCTGTAGATGGCAGCCCTGCAGCAAATGCTGCATATGTTACCTAACCAAGTTCCTTGACATTATTCCCCATACCGGCATCATACAAAAGCCAAATGGTTTAAAAACTGATCCATGTGTGGTAAGATGGATAACGAACTGGGTGAAAGATGGAACCCAGCAGTGCAAGTTTCAGGTGCCTCATCAGAAAGTATGAAAGTGACCTGTGGTGTGCCTAAGGGCTCAGTACTAGGACCTCTCCTTTTAGTATTACTTTTCAGATCTCTAAGCAGAGAGCCAAGACTTTTGGCTAACAAAGTTTATAGAAGATTGCAAACTGGGGTTTGTTGTTAAGTGACCCTGTGACATCCAAACCCTCCAGACTGACCTCTCCCTAGTAATCCCTTGGTGTACTAAAATGGGCTTAAATTAATAGCTAAAAGGAATAGTATCATCACTTTTAATAGACTAACCCTCCTCTCATCATAGCATGAGGGATTTACAAGCAAATATGCCTATGACTGCCAAATCATACACCAATGCACTGTACGAACATGTACATAAATGCATGGAACTAGCCATACCCAACAGAACCAAGACACTCTCCTCCAAAAAAAGGAAGCCAATCTGGTGGTCCCCTGCCATTAATAAACTCTACAACAGAAGGAAGAAACTGTTGCAGAAAAAGGTGAAGTCTCAAGACTGGAAAAACTCCATTATTAGCCTCAACAAAAAGTTGAGATCCCTCATCAAATCCTCTAAACCCAGCTATGAAGACAGAATTGCAGCAGACACAAAAAAACAATCACAAAGCCTTCTATAGCTATATCAAGAACCTCCACTGCAATATCCCGATTTGCTCTGTTACTGCACAATGGTACCTCCTATACTGAGCCAACAGATATTGCTAACATACTGGCCAACAGCTTCAGTGCCAAATTTACCCCTCTCCCCTCCCCAAAGGACAAATAACAATACCAGAAGAATGCCAGGCACCCAGCATTACTGCAGCTCAGGTTAAAGCTGCATTGTCCAAGGCCAGGAATACAGCTTCCATAGGACCTGATAATATCCCTGGCTGTGTTCTACATGAACTATAACGTGAAGTGGCACCACATCTGTGTGCCCTGTTCAGTCACAGCATCACCTCAGGCTTTGTCCCTACTGAATGGCACACTGCTACAGTCATCCCTCTCCAGAAAGGGGGAGTGACTACAGACCCTGGGAATTATTGCCCCATTAGCCTGATGAGTCTGATATGTAAAGCTATGGAGCACATCATCATGGACATGATTAACAAAGATACAGGAAATCTCAAAACTCTAGACTCCACGCAATTTGTCTTTGTGAAAGGGAGATCATGCCTGCTCAACCTGGTTGACTTCTTTGAGTCAGTCAAAAGGGCTGTGGATGAAGGTAAGGCAGTGCATATAGCCTACATCAATCTGGCCAAGGCCTTTGATACCATTCCTCACTCAGGAATTATTGATAAACTCACTAAACTAGGCTACAACCCCCTATATCAGTAGGTGGGTTGCAAATTGGCTCACAGATAGAACACACAGTGTGAAAGTAGCGGACTCCAAGTCAGACTGCTGACCAGTTACGAGTGGAGTCCCACAGGGATCAATCCTGGGTCCTCTCCTGTTTGGCATCTACTTCTCAGAAGTCCAGGCCAACACAAAGGGACTCTGACTGACCAAGTTTGCAGACTGCAAACTGGGAGCCATTATTAACTCCCCAAGTGATACAGACATCCTACAGAAAGGCCTCACTGAGATCAATGACTGGAGTCGAAACCATGGCCTTAAGCTTAATGCCAAAAAATGCATCGTCATCCCCTTTAGTAAAAACTCAGTTCCCACTAATTACCATATCGATGGGAGCCCACTAAGCAGTGAAGACTTTATAAGACATCTGGGGACGTAGGTTGACAGCAACCTCTCCTTCGACCACCACATTGCCACTGTGGTCAGAAAGTCCATCTATGTGGCACATCTCATTACCAAGGGTTTTGCATCTAGGAAGAAAGAGGTCATCATCTCTCTCTGCTCTTCCCTCATTAGACCAATCATTGAGTATAATGTCTCATTTGGCATGTACCTCACTAGACACTTGCAACAGCTGGGCAGGCCACAGAACTACCTCATGAAGAGGAGCCTAGGCATTAAACACATGTCCTACACAGACAGACTCAAAAGACACCAGATATTCTCTGTCTCATATCGCCTACTTAGAAGCGATCTCGGCTTGTCTTACAAAGCCATGTCTAACCCAGCTTTGTTAGAAATGCTGCATCTAAAGAAATCCCAATCCCTCTGCACCACATGCTCCAGAGACCTCAACCTCATTACCACAATCAACAAAACATGCTGGAGGGTCAGGTTCCTCACTCAGAGACTGCCCATGCTCTGGAATAGACTTCCCATACATTTCAAGCAGAGCACTTCGCTGCCCCTCTTCAAGAGAAATCTTGATGTGTGGATGGGTAATAGAAAGATCACCCCAGGGATCACTCCAGTGGTTTTACTTGATAGAGGCACTGGGAACTAACGTCGGGCGGCACAATGCCAGGGCACTTCTATGGGCTAGACTTGTAAAGGCTCCAGGGCCATTAGCCTAGTACACACCTATGAACCTATATAGACAATGCACCACCACAAAACAAAAATGTAGTCTGGGACCTAGGTATGTGAGTTGATAGCTCCCTCTCCTTTAAGCATCATCTGACAAAAGTTCACAGGCATCTTTTTATTTAGTACAGTTACTTGCCAAAGGAATATTATCAAAGTCTAAGAGACAATCACGCCCTTATACTCAGCATTGATTGGGACAGTTAATTAATACAATGTCACTTTGGGATATATCTCACTAAACAAATAAAACAATTAGAAAGACCCCAAAAGTTCTTAACCAAAAATATCACATGCTTAAATTGCCTAAGGTACCATGAGAGGCTCAAAGGTCTATCCCTTTATTTAGTGTCTTATCGACTTTTGAGGTGACATCTATATTTTGCTTATTGGCTTATTAGAAACCCGATAGTTCAGGACCTACAGAATCTCTACAAGTCCAATAGCTCCACCAGTACTAAAACCAGGGACCAAAATCTTCACCAACAGATAAATAAAACATGGTGGAGGGGCAGATTTATAATTCAGCACTTCCCAGATCTCAAGATTAAACTTCTCCCTGCAGTGTGACTATTTCTTTTAAACAAACTAGATGTTTGAATGGGTATCTGCAAATTTACTCAAGGATTGAGTGGTATGGATAGTGAGAAGGAAGGATTTGTGGTCTGAGGGAGGGAAATAGCAAGGAGAGAATGGTCAAAAGACTCAGTGGCCTTGAAATATTTATGAATCTATGAATCTCAACATGTTTGTTAGCATTTTAATCTTTCAAGCTATTATTTCTGTGTAAGACTTTGAGCCAAAACGTAGATTTTAACCTTTGTTTTTGATATACAGTGTGTATTTATCATCCATTTTGATTTACTTTCCTAGCCATGCACTGTTTAGTTCCTAGTATCTATAGCTGGGTCTACTTTGTTTGGTCGAAAAGTCAGTTTCCCCAGCACACTTCACTGACAGCTCACTTCATCGAAAACTAATTTCGTCGAAAGTTATATATGGCCTTTTCTCCACTGTAGTGTGACCCTGGAGTTAGAATATTAAGTAAGGGGAGGTGTGGGGGCATAGACCCCACCTATGTTAAACGTTTTAAAATATAGACGTGCACTTCTAAGTTAAATAAATAACTCTTTCCAAAAGACTACACCCCCCACCCCCCCCCCTTACTTTATATTCTAACTCCAGGATCGCACTACAGTGGGAAAATGGCTATATATAACTTTTGATGGAATGAGTTTCGACCAAATGAGTTTTCAGTGAAGTGAGCTTTCAGTGTGCTTAGTGAAGTCAGTTTTGACCAAACGTGTTTTTGACTAAACAAAGTAAACCCCTATAGCTATATTGTACATGCATGCAAATACTTACTCACACACACGCACACACACACACACACACACACACACACACACACACACACACACACACACACACACACACACACACACACACACACACATATATATGGATCGATAGATAGATTGATAGATAGATGGATAGACAAATAGAGATAGAGTGAGAGAGCTGGTTCTATAAATACATATATATCTATTGATGAGCCAACAGTTATAGCTATGATCACTGAAGGCTGCCTATCCATGTATTTTAGGAAGTTAGAATTGGGGAGCCCACCTCTACAATGTGGCCAGTCACAAGTAGAGTCTCTCAGAGTTTGGTCCTGGGACTGTTCCTTTTTGGCATTTACTTATGTAAAGTCAAGGCCAATGTCAGTGGCCTCTGGTTGACTTAATTTGAAGATGATTGCAAATTAGGAGCAGTCACTGAATTGTCCCAACATGAATATTCTCCAGGAAGGGTTGACACAGACAAACAACTGGTGTCAGAGTCACGGACTAAAACTAAAATGTCAAGAAATGCATAATAGTATCCTTCGGGAAGTCATCCACCCCTGATAACTATCATATTGACAACACACTCCTACGAGTTGACCTAGTAGTCAGGACTTGGGGACACACATAAGCAGTAATCTAGCCTTTGACTATCACATGTCTACAGTAGTGAGGAAATCATTCTGTGTTGTGCAACTTATAAACAAAGGTATGGAATCTAGGTTCAAAGAAGTCATTGTTCCACTGTATTTGGCATTCATCAGACCTATCATTGAGTACAGTGCTCCCTTTGGTATGTACTTAACCAGGCATATCCAACAATTGGAATGTCCAAGAGGTCCTCACTAAAAGAATACAGGGCATAAATAGCATGTCTTATGCAGACCACCTCAAGGCCCTATCCCTACATTCTGTCTCCTACAGGCTGTTGAGGGGAGATCTGTGCCTGTCATATAGTGCATTGTCAGACCCCACTCTGATGGACCTCCTGCATATCCCCAAAACAAACAACACCAAATGTACCCATTCTAAAGACTTAAACCTTGCCTGTGATATAAATAGGACCTGCTGGAGAGATAAGTATGCATTCCAGAGGCTGCCCCTTCTCTGGAACAGGCTCCCCATCCATGTGAAGCAGAGTTCCTCCCTAACCCAATTCAAGTGTAACTTGGACAATTGGATTGTAAAAAGGAAAGTCATCTCTGGTTTGGCACTTATGTCTATAATGGACACAGGCAGCCTGTAAATGGTTCATCTCCCAGACCCCTGCTTTCACATGTTTCACCTCCCAAATCCCTACTTAAACTTATCAAGGGTACCAGAACTTGTCAGAGATTTGGGATAAATGGCTAGTCTTAAAAGGACCCTTGTGGTCATTAGCCTAGTAAATGCCTACGAACCTGTGATCTGATAACTACCCTGATGAAGATCTTAAGGCATAAAAGGCATGTGCATCCCATGATTCAAGTTAGTAGGGTGTTCTGCCATGTTACATCTGATCCACGTGTACATGCCAGTAATAGATTTCTGAATGTTGTAACATGTTTTCCTACTGCCAGCTGTTGGCTGCATCTGACTTTGACATCCTTCCATTCCACTATGCTCTGGCTGTGCATCTGCTGCCCCTTTTGATGGGGCATCAGTGCCTACACATTGGCCATACTGCTGTATTCTTAGAAAGCTGTGTACTGCAAACTGTAGATATGTTAATGCACGCTTGTCTTACATGTATACCTCTGAGTGCATTGGGGGTGTGGTTGTTGCCAGTCAGAATAAAGCCCTTGTTACTGCAGTACCAAATGGCTGGGTACCACATATGGTTCACTTCAGAAAATGTTTGCCTTGCATGCAGGCTTTTGAATGCCTTGGGGAGGCATCAATGCCAGTACAGTGGATTTGCTGTTGTTTTCCTTTATAGATGTGTAGTCTGCATGTTTCATATGCTAGCATGTGTTATATTACATAGATGCTTTGCTGTAGCTTGGATGTGGGACATTAGTGCTTGCAAGATGGCTTCGCTAGTGTTGGTCTAGACAGCTGTTTACTACACATGGTTCGTAGGTCAGTGCATGCTTATGTTATAGGAATGCTTTTGTGTGTCTTGCTGGGAGGCATTGATGCATCAAAATGTTTTTGTTGCAGTCTAGGGCAGCTTCATAATGAGCACAGTTTAAATTTCATCGCATGTGTATCAGACCTGCATATGTTTTGTCTGTGGTTATATGTATTGGATTTGATATTATTGATAAATGAACAGTTGCACTGTGGCAATGTCTTCTGTTTCCATTGTTTATAGGTTCTTAGGTTCATAGGTAGGTACTAGGCTATCTGCCTGAAGGCATTTATAAGCCTAGCTGGAATGTGTTGGCTTTCGCCACCCCCTAAGATTAGTTCCCTGTGCCTCTGTCCAGCAGAGCCATTGAAGTGATCCCTGGGGTAAACTTTCTGTTTCCCATCCACTCGTCAAGGTTTCTCTTGAAGAGGGTTAGCGAGGAGCTCTGCCTAATGCAGATTGGAATCTTGTTCCAGAGCATGGGAAGTCTCTGGGACAGGAATCTATCCCTCCAGCATGTCCTATTTATTGTTGTGGTGAGGTTTAGATCCCTGGAGCGTGTGGCTTGAGGTGATATAGTTTTCTTTAGGTGGAGCATGTCCATCAGTTCTGGATTGGACATGGCCTTTTATGTCAGGCAGAGATCACCTATGAATAGGTGGTATGCAACTGAGTACAGCTGGAGTTTCTTCAGTCGAGCTGCATAGGGCATCTGCTTGAGGCCAGTGATCCTCTTGGTGAGGTACTTCTGTGGTCTTTCCCATTTGTTTCCAGGCATTGTACTCTATGTTGGGTCTGATGAGTGATGCATAGAGGGGCCCAATGACCTCTTTCAATCTGGATGCAAACCCTTTTGTGATTAGTTGGGCCACATAGAAGGATTTTCTAACCACTTTGGCAATGTGATTATCAAAGGAGAGGTTTCTATCTACTTGGTTCCCCAGATCCCTTATTACGTCTTCCGTATTTAGGGGGCTACCACCTATGTGGTAGTTTGTGGGTACTTTGTTTCTTCCAAAGGGGATGACTATGCACTTTTTGGCATTTAGCATGAGGCCATGGTTTTGACACCGGGTATCTGTCTCAGTGAGACCCTTTTGGAGGATGTCTGCGTCAGCCGGAGAGTCAATTATAGCCCCTAGTTTGCAGTTGTCTGTGAACTTGGTCAGCCATAGTCCTCCTGTGCTTTCCTGTACCTCTGAGAAGTATATGCTGAACAGGAGGGGTCCTAGGATTGAGCCCTGAGGAATGCCACTTGTAACCGGTTTAGAGTCAGACCTAGCTCCCGCAACTCTTACCATGTGGGTTTGTCTGTGAGCCAGTTGGCAACCCATCTTGTGACATAGGGGTTTATGTTCAGGCTGGTGAGCTTGTCTATAATACCTAAGTAGGGAATGGTGTCGAAGGCCTTTACAATGTCTAGGTAGGTTGTGTGGACCACCTTTCCCTCATCTATAGCCTTGGTAACTGTCTCAAAGAAGTCCACCGGGTTTAGGAGGCATGATCTGCCTTTAACAAAGCCAAACTGGGTAGGGTCCAGTGTTTGGAGGTTTCCAATGTCTCTGTTAATGAGATCCATGATGATGCGCTCCACAGCTTTGCAGACCAAGCTAGTCAGGCTTATAGGGCGATAGTTCATGGGGTCCGTTGTGGCTCCACATTTGTGTAGTGGATTAACCATTGCTGTGCATCACACTGTGGGCACGTTGCCTGTGGAAAGGCTGAGTTTAAACATTGTGTTTAAGTGAGGGGTTAGTATATCTTTGCACTCATGTAGGACGCAGCCTGGGACACCATCCGGTCCCATTGATGCTGTGTTTTTGGCTTTGGAGAGGGCTGTTTTAACCTGAGTGTCTGTGATTTCAGGGGCACTACACTCTTCTGGTATGGGTATGGGCCCTTTTGGGCATGAGGGGGGTGAAGTTTGCACTGAACCTGTCTGCCAGGATGTGGCTATATCGGTCGGTTCAGTGTATTTTGTGCCATTCTGCACTAAATCCGAGCAGATCTGAGAATTGCCACTTAAATTCTTGACATAGCTAAAAATGCCTTGTGGTTTATCTTTGGAGTCCATGGCAATTTTTCTTTCGAAGCTAGCCTTGGATGATTTTATGAGGGAACATAGTTTCTTGCTGATACTGATCAGGGATGTCTTCCCTTCTTGGGATTTTACTCTTTTCTGTACTAGTTTCCTCCTTCTATTGTATAGCTTGTTTATAGCAGGGGTCCACCAGACTGATTTCTTTTTCTTGGAGGAGTGAGTCTTGGTTTTGTTTGGGATAGCACAATCCATGCATTCTTGTAGGTGCCCATGGAGTGCATTAGTAAAGGATTTTTCAGCTTGGACAGCGTTATCCTTTAGCATGGGGGCTTTGAAACTTCCCACCTTGGTCTTAAGTAATGTGAAGTTTGTTTTTGAAGTTTTTCACAGTGGTTTCTTTGACTGGGGGTGGTGGCGGAATGTGGATATCCAGAGTGATTAGTTTATGGTCAGATCTAACCAGAGAGGGGTTGACCTCTGGTGTGGAACATCGGTTGCCCATGTTGGTGGTGACCAAGTCCAGTATGTTGTCACCTCTGGTGGGGGTGTTGACCAGTTGATCCAGGGTGTTGAGTTTATAAATTCTAGGAAATGTTGGGCAAGGGAGTTTGTACTTGAGTAGTTCTCCCAGTTAATGTTTGGGTAATTGAAATCACCCAATATCAGGTTGTTTGGTAGTACCTTTAAGTTTCCCAGTGTTTCCAGGAATGCGGAGTGGGGGTCTTGGGACATGGTAGGTGATCTGTAGCAAGCTATAATTTGAATAGCAGTTTTGCCCATTGTTAGTTGTACGTGGATGATCTCTGAAGCATCATGCTGTGCCTCTAACCTGGAGGTGTGGGTATCCTTGATGAATATGGATACTCCCTCGCCTTTTGTATTTTGGTCCGGGTTTTCTGGCCGAAATGTGTGGTATAAGTTGTAGCCTGGTAGTGCTGGGGTGCTCTCTGGATCCTTAAACCAGGTTTCTGTTACTGCACATGTATCGATTTCCTCCATACTGAGGAATGCCTCGAGTGCGTGCATTTTTAGGTTTAAACTTCTGGCATTGAGTAGCATTACCCTCAGATTTTTGGTACTTGTGCTAGTTACGGCGGTGGGTTTGTCTTTTGAGCCTTGCCTAAAAAAGGCACTATGGGGGTGGCAAGAGCCTTGGCCAGTATTCGAAAGCCTAAGGGTGACAGGTGCAAGCCATCTCTAGCAAAGCAGAGTGGCTTGTCGAGCATATCATCCCAGGCTGACAGACACTGGATCCCCTTTGAATGACACCAGAAGCTTAGCCAATTGTTGAAATTGATAATTTTTTCTGTACACCATGGTATCATTCTTGGTGAGGGCAGGATGCTACTCAGGGTCAGGGTCATACTGGCCTGGGCTACATGATCAGAGAGCTCCTCCATGTCTCTTTTCATGTAGTCCAGGGAGGTATGGCTCAGGTCATTCACACCAACATGGAGAATGACAGTCATATTTGTACTTGTTCTGGAGTAACCTGAGTGCTTGTGTTATGTGGCGGATCCTGGCACCCGACAGGCAGCTAACAGTAACTTTCTCCTTGTTCAGCCTAGTGAGTGGGATGTCAGTTTTCCTGACTATAGAGTCACCTATTACTAGTGTGTTGGGTATGTTATTTTGCCGTACCGGCTGTGATTGTGTGGCACACTGGTTTTGTGAAGTATGTGTTTCATGGTTTGTGTTGGGGGGGTGGAGGTTGCTTAGATGCCTGCTTTGGAGGTCTCTGTTGCTTCTGCAGATTTTTATTTTATTTTATATTTTATTTATTTTTCATGTATTTATGTGTGTTTTTTACCGATGCTGGTTTCATAGGTCTATGTGAGACTGGTGGTGTGATGCAAGTAATTCCCTTCTCCTCTTGACTGCCTGGTCCAGTCTTGGGTTGAGAGAGCTTCGCCTCCAATTTGGCTGTATAATTGCATCTCTCGCATGTATTAGTGTTTGGTGGAAGGAGGAGAGGGTTGTCTGTGTACATGAGGCAATTGTAACATTGCCTCAAAATACCCAGATTCACCAGTTGGACTGGAGAGTACACCTGAAACTGCCCTTTGGACATGCCTGGATAGGTACAGTGAACTGTTTTACTGATTGGCTGGTAAGATTGAATAGAGCCTTGTCCTGCTCTACAGTACAGGGGGGTCTAGTGCTAAGGTGTATTAGTGCTTAAGTTGAATGTTTGTCTAGTTCCAAGGGAAAATTTGAAGAGCAGACTTTGTGGAGCCGGGACTACTTATACCCTAGCTAACCGGCACTGCCCGGCATGCAAAACCTTGCAAATGGGGGTTTTAGAGCAGGGAAATGAAAGAGATAGAAATTAGCTCAAAATGGCCAATAAACTACTAATTTCTGGGCTGAAACCACTCTTCCAGGGACAGATAGGCTGCTCAAAGCTCCCTCTCTCACAGTGAACAGAGAAACTTCCTTCTATCCAAGTAAGGTATGGGCAAAGACAGAAACGTGTAACACAGCCCTGAATTCAGCACTAACCTGAAAAATGGACTATACTAGCTTAGAAAGGTGGGAAAACAAGTATTTTTTTTGTTTTTTTTTTCAGAAAACAGTGGCTTCATATCTTGGGTGCATTATAATCATGCATTCTCCCTGCTTATATACCTTCCTTGTGTGTTCTATCCTACTCCTAGTTTATTGTTCTATCTTGTCCCAACCATATTCATCACTGAGGCTCATTTTTGTTTGTTACATTTATAATGCCATCAACTTGGGTCTATATTACGTTATCGAATACTAACGTAATTGAAAATGTAATAGTCGACCCATAAATGTCGAAGTGCTAGAACCTCGTACGTTTCAACGGAGATCTTCGTACAGTGCAGGAATGGAAGTTTTCCATTGTCTGCACTGTAGTGCAATCTCAGACTTGGTATATTTAAGTAGCGGGGGGTGCATGGGGGGCTTGCCCTCCTGCTTACAGTGTTTAAATGGTTTGTTTGGGTAGGTTTTTTTCTTTTTATTAAATGTTCAAAGTTTTAGCACTTTGACATTTACAGGTCATCTATTACGTTTTCGATTAAGTTAGTATTTGATAACATAATATAGATCCCATCAACTTTGACCCCATCCCAGTTTTCTCACAATAAACACATGGCCTCAGTCCACAAAAATATATTCCTTGTCCTGTCATGGCACTTCCCATGTGGATAATCTTCTACAACATTCATTTTATGTGTTTCTCTTTTGGCTGTCTACACCCTTTTCTATTTTCCTATCACCCTACAACTACTGGTGGCCACTCATTGTGCAGTGTGTGCCCCTCACGGGTGCCAATCAGCTTCCTATTGAAATGTCAGCACTTGAAATGCCAAGTGCCAAAATGTTGGAAAAAAAGAACGAAAACTGGGAGAAGAGCAAATTTCAAAAATCACTCTTCTCCTTAAAACTCAAGGGGGTAGGCTTGCCGCCTACATCCCCCTTGCAGGGGCAAGCCCCCACATAACATAGACTTATGTATAACAACTTTGAAATTGCCATACCTTGGAGAAAATGAAATATTCTGAGAAATTGTATTTTGGACTAAATATATGAAAGTACATTCATTTGGTCATTCATTCTCAATGTCTTTGGACTTGTTCCTGCTGGTCCCAACATTTCAAATGGTTACTGCGCCAACCATACCACATCTACTTTTTTGAGACTATTTATTACCTGGCTTGATGGCTATGTGGTACTGTTTGGGTTACATAAATCAAAAAAGGGTTTTTAGGCTTATTTTTGTTCCAACATAGTTTTAGGCTGCAATAAATTTTAGAGTGCTACACTTATACTAATTACATTTGTGTTTTATGATTGTCCTGGGTGACCTCCTCAGCCTTGTACTATATGATGTAATATGCATTTTGCTGCTGTTAGCCACCTCTGTGTGCTACACAGCTTTGGAGTTTCTGTTGCAAAGGTATCTGGATCAGGTGTGTTATAAATATTGCTGTTAATACTCATTTTGCTAGACTTGCAGATACTCTGGCTTCATAACTGCAGTATTGTGAGCAATTTGCTATCTGGTAGTGTGCTTCTTCCAATGAAGAGGATGTGTGCAATGCTTTGCGTAACTTTTGAATTTCAAATCTGGGCACTTGTACTCATCTGTCAGGAAACCAAATTGAAAGATGTTGATAAAAAATACCTAACAGGTAAATATTTTTATGCAACTTTACAGTTAAATTGCATATGTTGTTATGAATATTTTTTGCAGGCAGTAAGATTTTCGGAAATGTATATTATGTGAACATTAAAAATATCCAAGTCACAATGCAATGTTTAAACACTTAAGGCAAATGTGATGTTCTGAATTACCCACTGCTAGTCAGTCAATGACACACACACACACACACACACACACACACACACACACACACACACACACACACACACACACACACACACACACACACACACGCACACACACACACACACACACACACACACACACACACACACACACACACACACACACACACACACACACACACAATTTTAATTTCTATCATTTTTGTACATTCTATATTTTACTGCAAAAGTCTTTCTGCCTAAAAACAGACCTAGACCTTTTAGACTAATTGTACAGCTTTCCTGTCTTAATGTCATACATCCTTTTGCTTGCAAGAAAATTTTCTGTGCCATTATAGGATTATAGGATCATAGGTGGTTACTTGGCTAATGGCCCTAGAGCTTTTTCAACCTAGTCATGCATGCCCCAATTTTCCCAATAGTCAATTCCTATGGAATAGAATGGCTTTGGTATATACCTATGAATTAGGGCATCTACAAACTACCCCTGTCTATAAGGACTACAGGCAACAAGCCAGGGTGAATTTGTGATTTCCCATTCATTGGTCCAAACTGAGTTTGAAAAGGCTTAGTGAAGAGCTCTGTTTCACATGAATGGGGAGTCAGTTCCAGAGTAGGGGTATTCTCTTAAACACATACCTGTCCCTCTAACATGTTTTGTTTATGTGACAGGCGAGGTTTAGATCCTTAGATCAGGTAATTCTAGTGCTTTCAGTTTTGCGAATGTGTAACAGATCCACCTGGGCTTGATTGGAGAATACCTTATAGGTTAGGCATGGATCAATCCTCAGTATTCTGTATGAGACTGAATACAGGGACAGGGATTTGAGGTGGTCTGCATAGGGCATATTATTTACATCCTGTATTCTTTTAGTGAGGAACCTCTGTTGCCGGTCCAGCTGTTGCAAATGTCTGGTCAGGTACATGCTGAAGGGTGCACTGTATTTGATTATTGGTTTAAAGAGGGCTGAGTGTAGCGGGACTATAATCTCCTTATATCTAGATGCCATGCCCTTACGTATATGTTGTGCTACATAGAAGGATTTTCTCACTACCATAGATACATGGTGACTAAAGTTCAGGTTACTGTCAACTTGACTTTCCAAGTCCCTTACCACTGGATCTACTCTCAGGGGAGTGTTATCTATCCTGTAATTTGCAGGGGTAGTCATCTTCTCAAAGGGTGTAATTGTGCATTTTTATACCGAGCTTTATGATATTGTTCTGGCACCAGTTAATTGTCTGTGTCAGACCTTCCTGGAGGATATCTACATCTTTGGGGATTCAATGATTGCATCTGCTTGCAGTCATCAGTAAATTTGGCTAACCAAAGGGCCTCTACATTTACCTTGATGTCAGAGAAGTATATTCTAAACAAGAGAGATCCCAGTACCAAGCCCTGTGGGATACCATTAGTAACAGGTCTATTGGTGGAGGTGGATTTCCCCACCCTAACTTCATGTGTCCTATCTGTGAGCCATTTGGCTATCCATCAGGTGACACAGGGATTTGTGTCTAAATCTGTGAGTTTGTGTATAATGCCTGAGTGAGCCAAGTCAAGGTAGGCAGTATGCACTGTTTTGCTGCTGTCCATGACTCTAGTATTGCTGTTGTCCATGACTCTAGTAAAGAAATCTACCAAGTTTAGTAGGCATGACCTGCCCTTGATGAAACTGAACTGGGATAAGTCCAGTGTTTGAAGATTTCCTATGTCTTTGTTTATCAGGACCAGAATAATTATTTGCACGACATTGCAAATAAGACTAGTCAAACTTATGGGTCTATAGTTCCCTGGTCTGTTGATGGTCCACTTTTCTGTAGAGGGATGAGAGTTGCAGTCTTTCATTCCATAGGGATGATGTCTGTTTGGAGGCTGTGGTTGAATAGAGATTCTAGTGGGCCTGAAAGGTCATGTTTCAAGCAATTTAGGAGGCATCCTGGGATATTATCAGGACCCATTGATGCAGTGTTTTTAGCTCAAGAGAGTCCAGTCCAGTGAGGAACTGTTCTTTAGTGATAGTTGGTGGAAAAATGGTAGAGGGTATTTCCTGGGGGGGGGGAAACTGGAGGTGTTGTGCAGTGAAATTGGAGCTAAATGTATCGGCCAGCAAATTTGCTATATCCCCGTGTTCAGTATAGAAAGTTCCATTTACTACTAGTTCGGCACATGGTCGTCAGGAGGCATACTCACTGTATGTACTTCAGTACAGTGTTTGTGTGGTGGGGGCAGCACAAGGGAGGCACTAGCATCCAGGGGAGAAAGCAAAAAACAAGGGCGGCAGAACTATAGGATGGGGGGTTGTGAGCACCCTCACACTTTTACAGCTGCAACTTAGCCAACAATTAAAAAAAACAAAACAAAAAACCTTCTTCTCTCCATGGTGGTGGCATCTTCTCCTTTAAGGAGGACTATGCATGTGTTGCACATGTTAACACGGATGTAAACCTATTTCACACTTGAGAATGAAATTTAAACCATTCCATTGAGAAAGAAGGTAAGTAAGTAAATGTTGTGTGTGTGCGTTAGTTACTGTATGACAAAGTAGGTGTGTGTGCATGGAATTTAAACTAGCCATTCATTGCTGTATGAAAGAAAAGGTGTCCGTGTGTTGCTATGTGAGAGAATAGGTATGTGTGTTGCTGTGTGAGAGAGTAGGTGTGTGTGTGGAATTTAAACTAGCTATTTGTTGATGTATGAAAGAGAGGGTATGTGTGTGTTGCTATGTGAGAGAAGGTATTGGTGGATTGTAATGACAGAAGTCTGAGTAGCCTTTTGTGGCTGAAATTTTCTGAAATGGCTAGTTTTGTCATTATCAGTTCATACATTGTTTTATTGCTTTCTAGAAGAATGTTCATAACTGCAAATTTAAAACACAATTCTAACAAGTTGTGTTGTATTATACAAGAAATATAATTCAATACAATCAGGAAGGTGAATCAAAGAACACAATCATGTATGCATGGCCCTATAAATGTGTGCAAAGAGCCTATGGTTTGAAAACAGCCCAAAGGTAAACTTAATCCTTCACTGGTCAGATGCATTTTTTTTTACTCAAAAGATTTTTATTGCTTTTTTCCATTAGGATTTATCATAAAAATTATTAATACATTATTTAATAAATGAAGCAAAATTACTAACTATATACAATAATACAATATTTACAACTGGCCTGAAGAATGATTAAAAAGTTATACAATCCGATCAGAATATGCATTTTTTTTGAATGTCGGTTTTCATACCGTTTCAATGAACATGAGTTTCAAGGGCAGAGAAGTTTACTGCTCATGCTAATTCTGTTTCCATTGTGAGACTATTTTTTCTCAGTTTGTGCTATTTTATTTCAATATCTGTAATCACTGTAGAAGTAAATAAGAAAACAGTATGCACACTGACAGGTTTGAACAGTGTTTATAGTAACTGGGGAGAAATAGCCAAGTAATGGGACACTGGAATGGCTGGGGAGGGGGCTGCTGATGGAGAGTAGGGGGTTGTTGCAGGAGGGGCAATGTGCATAGTTTTGCATCATGTTTTCATTCTGTTTCTTGTAAAAATGTATGACGTTATGTCAAACTGTTTGGTATAATAATACTCAAATATTTGAGTTTCAGAGTTCACAACCTTCAGAAAATATATTGTAATGCAAAACTTATTATTCAGCATGGAAGTTTGTTACATAAGATAAGAACACATTTCAAATGTCTCTAATTTTGAAACTTTCCCCAACACTACCTTTTAGACTTTGTCCTATGGCTTTCAACTCTCCAAGATTTTGCCAAATATTTTGGTATGTTCATAAAATGTGAAGTTTTCTGGCAAAGTGTTCAGGACTAAACTAGTGACTAAATGATGACAGACAAGAGAATACCAGAGTTCATATCATTCAGAAAACATGCAAATGCAAAACCTGTTGTCCTAGCAAGTGTAGTACATAAGGTCCATATTTAACACCTATCCCTGATACTGCACATTTGTACTCCATTTTTTTTTTGCTTTGTCCCATATCTCTCCACAGACACTGAACTTGCAGAATGTCACTGTGCATTGTATTTCTGGTTTGTCATTTCTTAAACTTTGTGGTTTTCTGGAAAATTTTTTGTAGATTGCAATTACTAAATAAAGGCATATTTGAATTTCAGATGTTATATACTTCATAAAGTCTGTTATTCCAGCAAATTTCTAAATATACAAGATTAGTATTAAAAACCTATCCCTGTTTTTGCATTTTAAGCCATAATTTAAGATAACTGGCTCATCTCTCTTGCTAGCTCAGGTCCTTTAGACCAATGACATTTTTTGTCATGAACCTTTAGGGTCTGATTAGTGCAGAATATAGAGGGGTAAGGATTTTCTTGGATCTAAAGGATCTAAAGGAAATACCCTGTGCAGTCAGCTGTGCCAGACAGTGGGATTTCATGACCACTGCTACAACATGGTCATCAAAGATTTATAAGCACCTACTAAGCTACCAATCTTTGAGGATCTTAAGACGCTTAGCCATGCATTCCAATTATAATTATCAGGAATATTTAAAGATGGCAACAAGTGTATGTTGGGATAATTACATACTTCTCATATCCATGAGGGCAAGTGGTGCTAAACTGAGGGTGAATTTGCAGATACCCATCCATACATCCGGATTACATTTGAATAGAGGAAAAGAAGGAAACTGCTTTACATGGTGTGAAAGACTGCTCATTAGGAAAGGTATTCTCTGTGATAAATACCTATCCATATATGTCTCCTCGTAATTTCATGATTTTGTTTACAATTTCTGAATAGACAATAGTGTTGAATGACTGACCAGGTGAAGATAGGCAGTGTGTACCATTTTGCCCTCATCCATAGCTTTCATCATGTTCTCAAAAAAAAAAAAAATCTACCAGGTTGATTACGCACAATTTGTCATTGATGAAACCAAATCATATTAGATCCAATGTATGATGGTTTCCTTTATTTAAAATATCCATGATAATTCTTTCCATGGGTTACAAATAAGACTAGTCAGACTTATGGGCCTGTAGTTATCCTGGTCAGTACTTGTGCTGAGGATTAACTGTTGCAGTCCACCATTCACTAGGCACGAAGCCAGTTAAGAGGCTAATGTTGAACAATAATTTTAAAGGTCTTGATCGCTCATGTTTCATGCTATTCATGAGGCATCCCAGGGGGTCTACTTCATATAGTCGACTTACCATTTTGTCGACTATCATATTCTCGAAACGACAATGTCAAAAATTTAAAAACACGAACACCCGGAACATTGCATTTTCTCTCGTGGTAAGTAACAACTTGGCCACAACAAATAAAATAGAAACATAACAAAAAAACACCTAGCAAAATGGGGGGCTGTGCCCCACACCCCCCTAACTAAATACACTAACTCAGGGATTGCATAATAGTGGATAAAAGGCCAAATTTCACTTTGGTGGCCAAGTGGTTACTTTCCTGACATTGTTGTCTCGATAATATGAAAATAGACAAAATGGTAAGTTGACTATAGTAAGGAGACCCCATCCCAGGATATTATGAGGGCCCATTGATGCAGTATTATTTGCTTGGAGAGTTCATTGAAAACTTGCTCACCAGTGATAGCTAGGGGAATTACGGTTGAGGGTATCTCTTGAAAGGTTTTGGGGGAAGAAGTGGTAAAATTGGGACTAAATTTATCAGCCATTATGTTTGCTATATCTCCTGATTCCTTCTAGGTGGCTCCATTTAGAATTAGTTTAGCAAACTGTGTGTTACATTTGAGGTTGCAGACAAAGCTGAGGAAGGCCTTGTGGTTATTCTTTGCCTTTGAGGCTAATTTTACCTCAAATTTGGCTTTGCTGGACTTGATACATTTTTGGAGTTGCTTATTTAGTTTGAGGGGTTTCTCACCTTGCTGGGTATTGCACTTCCTATATTTAGTCATGATTTTCTCCTTTTGTTATACAATCTGTTGATATTAGGATTCCATCAGGGTGGCTTGTTGTTTGAGTTAGTTCTCTGCTTATTCCTTCTGGGTGCAGCTGCCTCAATGCAGCTATACCCATAAGGAAAAGCTGCCTCAATGCAGCTGTTTACATGATGGTATAGGGTTTCTGTGTACAATTCCATATTGGTAGCAGAGTTCACATGGTTTGGGGGATGGAAAGTTTACCATGGTATAACTCAGTAGTAGTAGGTTTGCTTTGGAATAATTCCTAAATGTTTGAGGGTTAGATGGTATCCAGTTGCTACAAGAGCATCATGCTCAGTGATTGGCCTAATGAGTGCCAAGCAGAGTAGAACAATTGTGCCTGGAACTGGATGATATACCTTTAACTATAAACTGTACAGTGAAAAGGGATTTCCTTACAATAGTGAATATGTGGTGATCAAGGGACATTCCATTGCTGACATGGGTTTCCTGATGAGACTGATTAGGCTTCTGTGTCTGTAATTGCCTGGGCCCATTGAAGTCCCACTTTCAAGCAAGGGAATGTGTGTTGCAATTTTTCATTCATCAAGCACAAACCTATTTTGAAATTGGTATTGAATAGCCTTTGCATGGGGTTTAACAAGTCATATTTCAGACTAGCCAATAGGCAGCCTGGTGTGAAATCCCGTCCCAATAGACATTCTGTTATTGGCCTTAGGTAGTTACTTGAGAAGTTATTGAGAGATTTGAAGGGGTTATAGATGCAGGTAGTTGGCCAGTGGATTGGCTGTGCCCTCTGGTCCAAGTACGTGATATCACTTGTTACTAGCTCACTTTAGTGCTAGTCATTGTTTTTGAGATTTCTAACACAGCTAAAAATGCTTTGTGGTTATCTTTCACCTGGGTTTATATTTTTACCTCATATCTGGCTTTGGCTGATTTAGTCACAATACAGAGTTCCTTGTTTAGTTTAGCAAGAGAGTTTTTGACTTTTTGAGAGTTAGATTTATTTTTGTATGGAATGAATATTTTTTCTTTTATTATACTGCCCATGGGGGATTATTTTTGAATTTGGGGTTGTATTTATTTCTGAAGGGGGCAAATGTGTCTATACAACTATTTACATATGCTTAGAATTTGGCACTAAATCAGTCTGTACAGTGGAAGTTTGAAACAGGCTTAGAAGAGGAAACACATCTCCTATTAATTCCCCGTACCCAACATAGTCAGAAACCAACACTACTCAGATATGTGCACACAAGATCACGAACACTAGCTTACAAGGAGACTGAGAATACTGTGGTAATTATTTCTTTAACATTTTTCACAATCAAACCTGTGAGTGTCTTCATTTGTTCTTTCAGCATGTAACAGCACAGGGGTATACATAAAGGTGACTATGTTTTTGTTTTACAGGAGGGCAGGGAGGCAGGCTGCATTTGCTGATGTGCTTTGTCTTTACAAGCAGTTGTCTTCTCAGTATATTGGGTAGTATCATGTCAGCTTTGAACATTAAGCCTTGGGCCAAACTTATTTCTTCCATGGAAGAAAGTATAAGACCCCATTTATTTTCTTTCCTTTCCAATATATTGTTCAGACTATCACTGAATCATAAGACTGGAAAAAGCTCCAAAAAGCACCTTAGGACATAGAGAGTCCTATTGGTTCTGAGGCATAGGCCAGTTCATAGGTTCATAGGCAGGTACTAGGCTATTGGCCCTAGGGCCTATATAAGCCTAGCCAAATGGTACCCTGGCTTTTGCCACCCAAGAAAATTATTTTCCTGTGCCCCTGTCAAGCAGAGCCACAGAAGTGATCCCCATTGTGAATTTCCTATCTCCCATCCAATCATCAAGATTTTTCTTGAAGAGTGCTAATGAGGAGCTTTGTTTGATATAGATAGGTAGTTTGTTCCAGAGTATGGGAAGTCTCTGGGACAGGAATCTATCAATCCAGCATGTTCTGTTTATTGTGGTGACAAGGTTTAGGTCCCTAGAGCGTGTAGCTCAGAGGGATTGTGATTTCTTTAAGTGGAGCATGTCCAACAGCTCTGGGTTTGACATAGCTTTGTATGTTAGGCAGAGATCGCCTCTGAGTAGGCGATATGCGACAGAGTAAAGCTGGAGATTTTTGAGATGGTCTGCGTAGAGCATCTGTTTGAGGCCAGTCATCCTCTTTGTGAGGTATTTCTGCTGCCTTTCCAGATGTTGTAGATGTCTTGTGAGGTACATACCAAAAGAGGTGTTGTACTCTATAATGGGTCTAATGAGTGATGAGTAGAGGGGAACAATTACCTCTTTTTTCTAGGATGAGGTGTGCCACGTAGAAGGATTTCCTGACTACTGTGGTGATGTGATTATCAAAGGAGAGCCTACTGTCCACCTGTGTCCCAAGGTCTCTTATCACACTTTCAGTGTTAAGTAGACTATCGCCTATGTGGTATTTCATGGGTACAGAGTTTTTATCAAAAGGGATGACAATGCATTTTTTGGCATTGAGCTTGAGGCCATGGCTTTGACACCAGGCATCCATCTCAGTGAGGCTCTTTTGTAGGATGTCCACATTGTTAGGTGTTTTGATTATGGCTCCTAGTTTGCAGTCATCTGCGAACTTTGTTAGCCAAAGGCCTTCTGTGTTAGCCTGCACTTCAGAGAAGTAGATACCAAACAGGAGAGGACCCACGACTGAACCCTGTGGTACTCCACTTGTCACTGGTCTGAAGCTGGATTTAGAGTCTGCTACTTTCACAGTGTGGGTTCTGTCAGTGAGCCAGTTGGCAACCCATCTTGTGACATAGGGATTTATACCTAGTTTAGTGAGTTTATCTATAATTCCAGAGTGGGGGATGTTGTCAAAAGCCTTGGTGAGATCTAGATAGCCTGTGTGAACCACCGTACCCTCATCTACAGCTTTGGTGACCGCTTCAAAGAAGTCTATCAGGTTTAGGAGACATGACCTTCCTTTTACAAACCTGAACTGGGTAGGGTCCAGAGTTTGGAGATTACCAATGTCATTGTTTATAAGTTCCATGATGATACATTCCATAGCCTTGCAGACCAGGCTCGCCAGGCTGATGGGGCGGTAGTTCCCAGGGTCCATGGTGGCTCCCCCTTTGTGGAGTGGGATAACCATTGCTGTGCGCCATTCAGTGGGCACAAAGCCTGAGGTGAGGCTATGATTGAACATGGTACTTAGGTGGGGTGCCAGTTCATTCTGTAGTTCATGTAGAATGCAGCCTGGGATGTTGTCAGGTCCCATGGATGCTGTGTTCTTGGCTTTGGAGAGTGTGTTTTTTACCTGTGCAGCCATGATTACAGGATCTTTGCATTCTTCCAGTATAGAGATGGGCCCTTTAGGGGGTGAGAGAGGGGTAAAGTTAGCACTGAACCTATCTGCCAGGATGTTGGCAATATCAGTTGGTTCTGTATATTTAGTGCCATTGTGCTGTAACTCAGAGCAGATCTGAGTGTTGCCATTGATATGCTTGACATAGCTATAGAATGCTTTGTGGTTGTCTTTAGAATCAGTGGCAATTTTGTTTTCGTAACTAGCTTTGGAGGATTTTATGAGGGATCTCAGCTTCTTACTGAGGCTGACCATGGAGTTCTTCCAATTATGGCATTTTACTCTTTTTTGCAGCAGTTTCTTTCTTCTGTTGTAGAGTTTGTTTATGGCAGGGGACCACCAGATTCACTTCTTTTTTTGGAGGATAGCATCTTGGTTCTGTTAGGGATTGCATGATCCATGCACACATGTAAGTGCTCATAAAGTGCATTTGTATCGGATTCAGCAGTCGTACCTCTATTGTCCATCTGCATGGGTGTCGTGCAGTTTGCCACTTCTGTCTTAAGAAGCGTGAAGTTGGCTTTGGAGAATTTTTTTACGGTGGTTTCCCTAATGGAGGGTGGGGGTGGGATGTGGATACCTAGGGTGATTAGCTTGTGGTCGGATCTGACCAATGAGGAACTGACCTCTGGTGTGGAACACCGGTTTCCCATGTTAGTAATGACCAGGTCTAGAATATTGCTGCCCCTGGTGGGGGTGTGGATAAGTTGATCCAAGGCATTGGAATTTATGAATTCCAGAAAACGTTGAGCACAAGAATTGGTACATGAGTAGTTTTTCCAGTTAATGGTGGGGTAGTTGAAATAACCCATTATTAGGGTGTTAGGTTGTACCCTAATATTTTCTAGTGTATCAAGAAATGAGGAGTGGGAATCCTGGGGCATGGTGAGGGATCTGTAGCAAGCTACAATTTGGATTGCGGTCTTGCCCAGAGTTAGTTGCACTTGGATAATCTCGGATGCATTATGCTGAGCAACTAGCCTGCAAGTGTAGATATCCTTAATGAATATGGACACACCTCTGCCTTTAGTGTTTTGGTCCAGGTTAGGTGGCCGAAAGGTGTGGTATGAATTATAGACTGGCAATGCAAGGGTACTATCTGGAGCCTTCAATCAGGTCTCTGTCACTGCACAGATGTTGAGGTTCTCCATTTTAAGGAGTACCTCGAGTGAGTGCATTTTGAGGTTTAGACTTCTAGCATTAAGCAGCATTACCCTCAGGTTTTGCTTGCTTGTACCTGTTACAGTGGTGAATTTGTCATTTGAACCAGCCTAAAAAAGGCACTATAGGGGTGGCAAGAGCCTTAGCCAGTATCTGGAATCCCAAGGGCGACAGGTGCAGGCCATCTCTGGCAAAGCATCGTGGTTTGTCGATCATGTCATCCCAGGCAGACAGATACTGGATCCCCTTAGAATGACACCAGAAGCTTAGCCTGTTGTTGAAGTCAGTCATTTTGTCCTTGTACTGTGGTATCATTCTGTCTGATGGCAAGATGCTTCTCAGAGCTAGGATCATACTGTCTGGGCTACAAGATTGGACAGCTCCTTCATGTCTCTTTTCATGTAGTCCAAGGAGGTACGTCTCAGGTCATTCACACCAACATGGACAATGACAGAGTCATATTTGTACTTGTTGAGTGACCTGAGTGCATGCATTATGTGGCGGATCCTGACACCTGACAGGCAGCTGACAGTAGCTTTCTTCTAATTTAGCCTGGTGAGTGGAACATCAGTGTGCCTGACTATAGAGTCACCTATGACTAAAATGTTGGGTATGTTGTTATGCCTTATGGGCTGTGGTTGAGTGGCACGATGAGTTTATGGGCTGTTTGTCATTTGGGTTATGTTGGGGGGTGGAGGTTGCTTGCGTTTCTGCTTTGGAGGTCCCCTGTTGCTTGGGTAGATTTTTATTGAGTGCCTCCACGAATGTAGGTGTGTGTTTTGTGTTTCTATGTGTACGTTTTGGTGGTGTAGGCTTTGAGAGACTATGTGATGAGTGTGTTGTGGTGCAAGTGTTTACCTTCTCCTCTTGACTGTCTAGTCCAGTCTTGATTTAGGAGAGCTTTGCTTCCAGTTTGGCTATATAAGTGCAAAGTGCATCTCTCACAGGTTGTAGTGTTGGGTGGTAGGAGGAGAGGCTTGTCTGTGTACATGAGGCAATTGCTGCATTGCTCCAAGATTCCCAGATTCATCAGGTAGACAGGAGAAAACACCGTGAGCTGACCCTTAGACATGCCTGGATAGGTGCTTATTTATTAAGTACTAAAATTGTTTTCCTCTAGACAAGTGAGGAAAGTTGAGTGCTGTAGTAATTTTTAGCTTATTTAGTGCTTACAATGAGTTCTGAACATGTGCTGAGCTCAAAGAAACAAATTTGAGTGCTGAAACTAGAAAACTGGATAGTTCTAATAAACAAAATTAAGCTAGAAGGCTTCCCTCCAACACACAAAGGCTTGGGGGCTCAGAAGCTTACAAACAGTCCTGGATACAGCAAATCTGTATCTGGACTAGACGACTTACAGGAAAGGCAGGAAACAAGCTTAGAATTTTTTTTTTTTTTGTAAAGTGAAAAGTGGAAAGGAGGAGCAGAAACTAAGTGGGTTAGCCTTCTCAAATGTTCACCCTGGATTAGGTAGAATGAGGTAATGACACTAGACTGGGAGGAGTGTCCTAGATCAAATTTACAGTAGAAGCGGGCAACTGCAAAACCACCAAGTATAAAAACAGGATACCAACAGGGACGGAGGGTGGGAAACAACAAACAAACCCAACCAGATGCTTAACAATTGTAGAAAATTTCTAGTTAATACCTCACACACAGTGAAACTAGCTAGAAATATATATGCAGGCAATAAAAGTGCTATAAATAACTCTTAAAAATAAGCAAGAAAACAGGATACTTAATGTTATATATCACAGATCAGCTTCCTTCCTCCAAGTAGCTCAGTGTGAAATGGCAGAAACACTCACAAGTTAACTTCTTAAATAACAAAGTTGAAACCTGAAACAACTTAAAAAAAAACTTGAAAGAACCAACGAGCTGCTTACTCCAAGCCATAGTCCAGGCAACCCCAGTCAGCCAATGACCATAAACAATTCACTCTCACTGAAATGCTATACTGGCTTTGGCTAAACTATGATGGCCTGCAACATGTACTCAGACACACAGCCTCTACTAACAAACAACTAGGCCCAAAACACAAGCCTGAATATGGGCAATGCTACACTACCCACACTACTTAGGTAGAGAAAAACTGCAGAAATGAGAATGCTTTTAACTGCAAACAAGTTATATGAACAAACAAACCCAAGAAATGAGAATGCTTTTAACTGCAAACACGTTATATGATGTACTCCTTAGCAGGAAATCAGAACAAAGAAACCCAACCAGATACACTCCTTAACAGGAAATCAGAACAAACAAACCCAAGAAATGAGAATGCTTTTAACCGCAAACAAGTTATATGATACCCTCCTTAGCAGCCGATGAACATAAACAATTCATTCTCACTGAAATGCTATACTGGCTTTGGCTAAACTACGATGGTCTGCAACATGTGCTCAGACACATAGCCTCTACTAACAAACAACTAGGCCCAAAACACAAGCCTAAATATGGACAATGCTACACTATCCACACTACTTAAGTAGAACAAAACTGCAGAAATGAGAATGCTTTTAACTGCAAACAAGTTATATGATACACTCCTGCTTTAACCAATTTCATTTCAGCAAAGGCTTGAGATTCACAGAGTGCCAGTAAGGTAGTAAGGATGTAACTTTCAACAGCTGTTTTTGCTTGACTGACTCCCATGGATACACTTCTTCATTTATTGTCAGTGATAGTATGACTAAGCCCAGCCAAAATGTATTTGTTGGGAATGTAAGGTTTACCATTTCAAAAATCTTAGTGTAAGTGTAGGCCATAGGAGCAGCCATTGCTAGGTGACCCATGTGGGTGGAAGGGAGGAAGTTGTGTCTCAAAGCATGGGTGTTACGTGGGGGGGCACTATATGTTGTACCTGCAGACCACAACACTGCTGAACATGTGCTACCTAGAGGCTGCCAGCCTTTTATTTAGTAGCACTACTGGAACTCTAATTAGCTGTTATGGGGGTTAAGAGCTGAAAAGGGGAAGAAGAATAATAATCTTGGGATGCAAATTGGTCAATCTACCCAAATGTAAAGTATTTTGTTTTTTGACTCAGGGAAGATGCACGTTTGAAATGAAATGCTCATGCTACTTCATCATGTAAGTAATTACTACCCTAACTTATACTTGCCAGTCACCTGTTCAGAGATGAGCAATATGAAGGGGGTGTGGCTTGGTCAGCAGTATTAATGTGGGTGTGGTTTGTTGGGCAGCAGTCTGGGAGCTATGAGTACAAATTTGAAAATCCTGGTTACACCCCCGGTTCAGCACACAGTTGGGTCTTTCCTTTATTGCTGTGTATATAACTGGAAATACTTAATGGTTATCCTTAGCCTGGGAGGCTATTTTTGCCTCAAAGTTGGCTTTGGTGGACTTAATTAGTCCCCTGAGTTACTTGGCGAGACTGATGAAGGAGTTTTTATCTTTTGGGCACAGCCCTTTCTGTTTTTGGACAGGATTTTCTTTCTTTATTTTATTGTACTACCTATTTATACTGGGGTCCACCAATGTGGTTTGGTTTTGGAGTTTATCCTAAGTTAATTTCGGTTTGATGCTGTTGTTTCTAAACAGTTATTTACATGCTTGTACAGGATTTCTGTAAACACTTCTGCACAGGCCACTATGTTCTCTGAATTTTAGGGGGAGGGGGTGCAACATTTGCTCATATTCATGAGTACTAGATCCAGGATATTTGCACTCCTAGTAGGTGTGCAGATTAGCTGTTCCAAGGTATTTGCATTGGCAAACTCCAGGCATCTTTCAGCCTGCATGTTAATAGTTGTGTATGTATTTCAGTTTATGGTGGGATAGTTGTAATCACCCATGAATATGATGTTGGGCTGAATTGTGACTAAGTCCAGCACATTTAAATATGTGGTATGTTTATTCTGGGTCATAGATGGGAACCTGAATCCAGGATAGGTATTGGACTTTAACTAAGGTTAGTTGGACATGGAGTAGTTCAATCATGTCATATTGTTTGACCAATCTTGAGGTGTACTTACTTTGTATGCAGATTGATTTACCTCCTCCTATTGTCACTTCTTGTGCAGTAGCTGGTCTAGATGTGTGGAAGGTATTATAGGCTTGTACTTCCAGGGTACCTTCTGTGGCTTTAAACCATGTCTCAGTAACTGCACAGATGTCAACACTCTCCACAGTGAGGAGTATTTCCAGGCAGTATAAATTCTTGATAAGACTCCTAGCATTGAGATATAACACCTTTAGTTTATATTGCATAGAATTTACAGTATTGGAAGGTTTATCAGATTGGCGTTGCCTAAAAAGGCAGTATGCGGTGGATAGTGGTTTGGGCAATATCTGAAACCCTAGAGGAGGCAAGTGCAGACCATCCCTGGTGGAGCAGCATGGTCTGTCGATCATATCCTCCCACAAATATTGGATCCCCTTAGAATGACAACAGTAACTAAGCCAATTGTTAATGTCAATCACCTTCTATTTATATTGTGATACCATCCTTGGAGAAGGTAGAATGCTGCTCAATGCTGCCTGGGACACATAATCTCAAAGAGCTGTTATGTCTGTCTTCTGTTCTGTTTTTACAATAAAGAATTATCATAGTGTTATGGTTTCAGTATACTTAGTACTAGAAACTGTTTTTAGAATTTCCACCCTGCCTTCTGCTAAGGCAAACCCTCAAGAAGTGGTACTGGTAAAGCTGGATCTTGGTCAAATGGGCCCTAGGTAGGGTAATGAGCTGCCCCCCTTCCACCACTGCCATGCCAATATCCCATTACTTGACTGTCTCTCCTCAATTACTATAAAACACTGTTCAAATCTGTCAGTGCTCATAATATTTTATATACTTTTACCATGATTTCAGAGATTAAAATTTCATTTTAAACTGTTTTTTTTCCTCCAACTTTTATAGCAAGAGCAGTGCCATACATTTGCTAAACAAACAAAACAGTCTTACGGTGAAAACAGACTTAACATAAGAAGCAGTAAATTTATTTTCCCTTGAAACTCACATTTATTGTAAATGTATCTGGCAACCCATTAAACTACAAATAATGTACTGGGACTCAAAGTCAAGCAGCAAACAGTGAAGCACTAATTAACTACATGAAGGGTGCAGGAATTAAAAAAAATGTATAATGCATTTGCTAACAATTTGGAGTGCCCACTGAATGCAAGTGTCTCATTTCATGGATAGCCTAGTAGCACTGCCTGGAGAAATTACTTGGTCAGAGTCACACAGTGAACAAATGAAGGCAGAGGGAATCAAACCCTGCACTACAGAAGCAGCTCATAGCCTCACTCATCTGCCATCTATAGATTCATAGTAGGCTAACTGCCCCTAGGGGCCATTTTAAGCCTAGCCAATTACCTCATGTGAGATTCAAACCCTGCACCTTGTGTTTGTAAGGGAAACCTTAACCATTATGCCAATCATGCACTGAATACAAGACAGACTGTTGTAGCCCAACACAATGTATTTTATATTTTTTTGTTTGCCTACAAAAAAGGTTAATTAAACGTGTCTTTACAATTACAATGTTAACATTAAACTTATAGACTTCACTCCATCCAGTTTATTCACAGCTGAATAATAAATGCACTGTCAACAGTCAACAAAACAAGGAAACTGAGGAGTATACCCAAAGAACATGTCTCTGATGATGATACTCCTGTTAGTACAATTAATTCTTTCCTTTACACCATAACTTCTGTGAATTGCAGAAACCAAGTATTTAGACCCATATGTACACAGCCATCGGTTACAGCAACTTGCATGACTGAGAACAAGTGAACGAATACATTCACAAATAATGAGCCACAAATGTATCTCAGCTCACTGCTGTCAACATTGTACAGCTGAACCCATTCTAACCCCCTCTGCTCTCTCATTGAGTCAAGGAATGGAAACAGGTTCATTATCTCAGAGGTCCAACTCACTTAGTGACAACATCGTTCTTTCCAGAGGCTTTTTAGTGTATCCAGATCAATCCCCTGCTAAATAAGTGTCTGAAAAGGCTGTTTTCCACTGTATTTCAAATATTTAAAGTTATGCTTTTTAACTCTGCTGTTTTTGAAGAAGATGTTGCACTTTAAACCTGGTTTTTAGTTGTTATTGCTAATATTTTTATTTTTATTTTTATTTTACATTTGTTGACCAGGATAGCCCGACTGGATGCATGTCCATTTTCAGCGGAGGCCCGGGGAGAAAAGCTCCAATGGTAAGCAGATACAGCATTACATTACAAGTGAACGAATACATTCACAAATAATGAGCCACAAATGTATCTCAGCTCACTGCTGTCAACATTGTACAGCTGAACCCATTCTAACCCCCTCTGCTCTCTCATTGAGTCAAGGAATGGAAACAGGTTCATTGTCACTAAGTGAGTTGGACCTCTGAGATAATGAACCTGGCGTTTTTGTGCACTAGGTCTGTAGTTACTCAGTGTGTACGCTATAGATAGGTACTGCTCTCTGCTGATTTTGTAACCAACCATTGAACGCTTGAGCTTTCTGATTACTAAGTTGTGTATGCAATGAATATGTACTGCTCTCTGCTGATTTTGTAACCACACACATTACTAAGTTGTGTATGCAATGAATATGTACTGCTCTCTGCTGATTTTGTAACCACACAATAACAGTGTTGCATATCCGACCTTATTGAAGTATATAGGCCTGATACTGTTCTCCTAAATGTTTTTTATTATTACTTAGTTAACTACTGTTTCGTTTATTCCTTGTGGGCCCTTTGCATGTTTGTAACAAACTGACTTTTATGCTATACATAGTGTTGCCCCTGGATATATCACTGTACTACCCTCACTGCTGTTGATTTAAAAGGAATTATGCTAAATATGATGTGCTCTCAATGTTACTGAATAACTATTTCTCTCCTCTGCTTGTTCTCTCTCCCTCTACCTATAGCTATTTCTACAGATTGTACACCAGGGTTCCTGTCCATCCCTAACCTAAGAGGCCCTGTGGACATCTCAATATATCCAGTATCCTGAATAGGAGTGAACATCCTTAAAACAAAGACTGTCCTCCCAGATATTTTTGGAAAGTATGTCCTATTATTGTATTGATTAAATAATACTCACCAGGACATATTTTTACCCCAGCCAGGTAAACCAGCAGCCCCTATAGATTTGGCCTTTTATCCTCTTTCCGTCCCTCCTCTGTTTGCCTTTATCCTTACTTAATCCTCCCTGTTTCCTGCTTTTATACTTAGTAAACCTCCAGTGTATTTCGTCTGTTATTCTTTCCTTTTCCTGGCCACTAGGTGGCTCTTGTCACTTCAACTCCTACATTCATATTCATTAGTAAATCCTACTGCTCTTCTTATTGAACCAACCTGATTTTTCTCAAACACATCTCATTTATCTTACCCAGTATTTTATTACTAACCCCACAAGCCTTCTCTACCTTTCTAACCCACCTTTACCTTTACACCTGTTCCCTACCTCTTGCCTGATTGTTTTCTGCAACTGGTCGTCTTGTTCTTCCCGCGCTCACTCCGCTCCCTCCCTACCCCCATTCCCACCCACCCCCAGGGTCCTACCTTTATACTTCCTGGACACACCCCAATTAACCAACAACCTATAACTTCTCTCCTACACAACTACCAATTAATTCCTCACTCCTTCAACCACACCTCTCTTCAAACCGCCCCTCCTATTCCCTACAAACCTATAATCACTGACCTCATACTCTATAAAACATGCCCTTAACCCTTAAATCACTCTTTCCTCTTCTTCTCCTTAACATCCTGCTTTACTACTACACCCTTACCTCCTATGAAAATCTCAAACTTTACCAAACTCCTGCTTCAGCCAAACATACTACAACTACACTTCCCTACCCAAACAATCACATATTAATATACTAGCTACCTGTCCCTACCTCCCCTCTCTACCATAAACCCCACCACTACAAACTCACAACCTCCAAAAGACTCATTCTAATACCATTCAAATACACAAAACCCTGCAACCACCACAAACTCTTTTACTAATATATGGAGATATCCACCCCAACCCTGGCCCCAATACCTCCAAAATCAAAGCCTCCAAACCAAACTACCAACTATTCTAACCCACCTTTTCCTCTAACTCCTCTCTATTGCTCACCTTAATATTCGTAGCATTAACAACAAAGTCACTCAACTCCATGCCTTAATTGATTTCTATGCCTTTGATATCCTCTGTCTCACAGAAACCTGGCTTAAACCCAGTACCAAAGACAATGAATTCACCCCCCCAGGCTATAGTACCTTAAGACAAGACCGTCCTAATAAAAAAGGTGGAGGAGTGGCCCTCCTGTTCAAATCCCAACTTCAGGTGGCTTTAATTGACTCCTTCCCCCCCACACCAGGAAATGCTGAAATTCTTTCCACCAAACTCCAAATTAACAAAACCAAAGCTATAAACATAATATGTTCCTACATCCCCCCAGGCAAGAACATCAATACCCTGGAAAATATCCTAAGCTGGATTTCTAGCACCTTCCCCCAGGAAACCATAATCTTAGGTGATTTTAATATTGACTGGAGCTCCTGCATATCCCCCAAACCCACCATACACCTTAACCTCTTTAACTTTCACCAAACCATTAACTCCCCTACTAGAATACATAAATCCACCCACAAACAAACCATCCTAGACTGGATACTGACCAACAACAATCCCCTCTCCTATAAAACAGGAATACTCCCTGACAATATCAGTGACCACCTCCTTACCTTTATCACCAAACAAAAATGCAACAATCCTAAACAAACTACTTATCGAACTACATACAACAAAACAGCATTCAATCTAACATCCTTTCAAAATGAACTCAAAGAATATAACTGGTCAACTCTAAAATACCTCCCAATAGATGAAGCAGTAACCCATTTCAACAACACCTTCTTACAAATTCTAAACCAACATGCCCCATCCCGAGTAGTCAGAATCAGATCCAAAGCAGCTCCTTGGCTCTCTGTTATAACTAAACAAACTATGAGAGCTAGAAATAAATCATGGTCGAAATGGAGATCCACTAAAAGCCCTACTGACCATCAAACCTTCAAACATCTAAGAAACAAAACAAAGAAACTTGTCATCCTGGACAAAAAACTACAACTTTCAATACCAACAAAACCAAAACCAAAACCCAAAAATTCTGGTCAGGAATAAATAAACTACTCCACCCAGGCAACACCAAAACACCTACCCCAGCTAGCTTAGCACAAAACAACCTAACATCATAGCCAACACCTTTAACAACTTCTTCTCTCAAACTGTAAACTCACTTGCAAGCACTATGACTCCCCACCCTCCCTCCAAACTACCCCCATCCCTAACAATACCCATACACTAAAACTTGAGACCGTCTCAACAACCTATATACAGAAACTACTTTCTAAACTAAAACCCTGCACCCCTCTGCTGACAAACTTCCAGCTGAATACCTTCAGCTAGCTGCAAACGAAATAGCCTACCCAGTATCCATCTTAATAAACAGAACCATAACAGAATCCAAAATCCCATCCTGCTGGAAAATCTCCCATATTATTCCACTCCATAAAGGAGGAAACTCTAACGAACTATCCAATTTTAGACCTATTGCCCTTCTATCGCCTCTATCCAAAATAATGGAACGCTGTATTCACCATCAACTTCTAAATTATCTCTTAAATAACAACTTGCTTGTAGACTCTCAACATGGTTTTAGACCCTACCACAGCACTACTACTGCCCTTCTCTCCTTCTCTGACACTATAAATAAAAATCGAAATAGAAACCTGTTCTCATCTGCACTATTTCTCGACCTCTCAAAAGCATTTGATATGGTCAACCATCAACTTCTCCTCGATACCTTAAAATCTCTATCACTGGATTCTCAAGCATTACAGTGGTTCAACTCTTATTTGACTAATAGAAAACAAGCTGTCCTTTGGGACAGCCATCTATCCACTCAACTCCCTGTTACTATTGGAGTCCCACAAGGATCTATCCTAGGCCCCCTACTTTTCTCCATTTTCATCAATAATTTGCCCAATTCCTACCAACATCCACATGTATACAATATGCAGATGATTCCACTCTCATCTGCTCTGCCTCTACCCCAGCAGAACTCCACTCCACTACCCAAGTAGTCTTTACTGCAGCAGAAAATTGGTTTCAACATATCTGTCTCCTCCTTAATCCCAAAACCAAACTACTACTCTTACCCCTACCTCTAAATCCACCCCTATCTCTTTTTCTATAACATCCTGTAATGGCACTGTCATCAAACCTGACAACTGCACTAAACTCCTAGGTGTCACCATAGATAACCAGCTAAATTTTGACTATCACATTGATTTAACTATCAAGACTGTCAATAAAAGATTGGTGCCCTATACAGGCTAAAGCCCTATCTCACTACAACTTCCGAGTAGCCCTTGCCCAAACTCACCTTATCTCTACATTAACTTACGCCTCCCCCTCCTTTGTCAACTTATCTAAAGCCAATCTTCAGAAACTGAATATTGCCTACCACAGTATAGCCAGATTTGCCACTGGCTCACCTTTCCAAACTCACCACTGTCTTAACTTAAAGAAACTCAACTGGCTTGAACTCCAACCTTATACTCCTACAACAACTAATCATCACTTTCAAAATTCTTCATTACCCTCCAATATACCCATACTAAATAAACTTATCACACCTTATAAAAATCTCACGACACTCAGATCAGCCAACAAGCTACTAGTTACTACTTTGAAATCTCATAACAAATCAGGTGATTCCCTATTTGCAAACACTATCGGTTCTCACTGGAATAAACTTCCCATTGAACTGACCTCCCTAACCTCATGTCACCTTTTCAAAAAACAGATGAAAACCCACCTACTAATTCACTGGCTATGCCCCTGCTCCAATCCTGACTGAGCACAGTACTCTTCATTACTCTCTCCAGTCTGCTACTTGTGTAATTCTTTCCACTCCCTCTCTTACCTAGACTAACATCCTCAGCCCCCTTCACTGGACCTTCACTCTTTTCTCCAATCTTTTTGCCTACTTCACCTTATAGCCATCCTCTCTCTATTCTCTTTCCAGCCATTCCTTGACCATCTTTATCCTACTACCTTAGCATTTCATCTCTATCCTGTTTCCTCACTCTCCTTTTCAACTTGACTTTCATAACCTTTAACTATGTTTTAATACTTTTACCCAACAAAACTATATTCTATCCCCAATTTCTATCTATCTTTTTTCCCCTTTTCCTACAGCTTTAACTACCAATCTACCTGTTATACCTTCTAACTTGCTCTTTTAACACTTGATACCAACAGTTTCTTTCCCTCTGCAAACTACCTAATCTGTCTTCCAGCCTACTGACCGATGATTAAATTATTTAGCTTGACTAGTGATATCCTTTAACTCAACTTTGTATTTTTATGCCTGAGCTTATCTCCTTAGCCACATAATCTGAACTCTGTTTGTTATCTACTTAAATTAGTCCAGGCAAACTGTATTTTGTCTCTGTACACTTTTTTTAAAATTGATTTATTTAGTAATGTCTTTGAAATGTATTGTCTTATTCTGATAGTGGAGCTTTTCTCCTCGGGCCTCTGCTGAAAATGGACATGTATCCAGCCAGACTAGCCCGGTTAACAAATGTAAAATAAAATAAATAAAAAATAAATAAATTACATAATACCAGCATTACATATTACAGACTATTTACAGTGATTACATAAGTAAGCAAGTTCCACAGGTTAGAGTTAATCCCGAGCATAAATCAGGATAAAATTAAATTACACAGAAAGATGGTTAACAGATTTTTACATATTCTAGAGAGAGTTAGCCAGGCTTGATACATTGACATAGCCAGTTAAGTGCCAAATGTTATTTGAGTCTAGTTTTAAATTGACCTAAGGTAGAAAGTAAGGTAATATCAGCTGGAAGAGAGTTCCAGGGTCTACTTACAGAGTTTGCAAAGAGAGTCACTAGCTGTGTTATTAATTTTGCTAGACTGAATTAGTAGTTTGTTAGAGGATCGAAGCAGTCTAGGATTGTTATAGTGGGTGATAATATTTTTAAGTGCAGGAGTGTTGTCTGGATTATAGAGGATTTTATAGGCCATAATCAGTTGGTTATGCTGGGTTAGGCTGGGTAGTTCAAACCACCCAAGCTGATTTAGATTGATGCAATGATGTGTCCTAAAAGGCAGCCCAGTGGCAAACCTGGCAATGTGGTTGTAGCAAATTGAGAGTTTGTTAAGAACAGTCTTGTTTAAATTCGAGAGTAGAGGGGATGCATACAGAAGGGTTGAAAGAAGGTGAGAGTGAGCTATGGCAATTTTAGCTGGAGGGGTTAGGAAGGCTTTTATTCTGTAAAGTGACCCTAGTTTTTTATTGATGGTTTTGATAGTTTGGTTAACATGTAGGTCGCATTTTAGATTATTATCTATGATGACACCTAATAGTTTTGTAGAGGGGTCAGGGGAGGTTATTGTGCCATCATTTGAATTTATGGTAAAGGTGAAAGCGGTAGACCTACGTGTTGGTGAAAATAACAGCATTTTAGTTTTTTTGGGATTTAGGATCAGGCGACGTTCAGAAAGCCAGTTTTCTATTGTATTAAAGGTGGTCTGGGTAGCTGACCATAACTCTACTGGAGATGTGGCCGAGCAAATCAGAGTAGAGTCATCAGCATATTGGATACAGCTGACTTTTGGGATGACAGTATAAAGGTCGTTAATGAAAATGGAGAACAGCAAGGGCCCTAGTATAGAGCCTTGTGGTACCCCAAGGGTGTTAGGTAGAAGAAGAGAGAGTTTGTTCTGCCAAAGGACAGCCTGCTGTCCACCATTCAGGTAGGATTGAAACCATTGAAGGGCTTTAGTATCGAGACAGAATGTTTGCAGGGTGTGGATTAAAAGTTGGTGATCAACCATATCGAATGCCTTGGAAAGATCCAAGAAGAAGGCTGAGGATATATAATTAATGTTGTGATTATGGTTTATGGTGTTGGTAAAGGCTAGGAGGGCTGAAGTAGTGCTGTGATGAGGACGGAAGCCATGCTGAGTGTCTGCCATAAGGTGATTCTGGATTAGGTGGTGCATGAGTTGTCTATGAATACATTTTTCCATAATCTTTGCAAGTGGAGAGAGTATAGCTATTGGCCTGTAATTGGAGAATTCAGTAGATTTTCCTCCTTTGTGAAGTGGGAGTACATAGGATATTTTCCAGATGGTGGGAATTTTAGCTTCTACTATGGTTTGATTGATTGCTATTGAGACGGGGTAAGCAATAACATCAGCTGATTTTTCTAGGTACTCGGCAGGGAGTTGATCAGCAGAAAGTGTAGTGGGTTTTAATTTTTTGATCAAGGTACGGATAAGTGAAGTGGCGACTGGTTGGAAGCTGAACTCGAGTAGGTTTCTAGGGGTGGTACTTTCGGGACCAGGGGAGCTAGGAGGTAGTTGGCTAGTTAGGGCTTGAATTGTCTCAGCAAAGAATCGGTTAAAACTGTCAGAAACATCTTTAGAGGTTTTATCAATAGTAGCAGCAGGGATTGTGGTTGTAGTTTGTCCAGGATGTAGTAGATTATTTAAACCTGCCCAAAACTTCTGAGGGTTATTTTGATTTACTGTCTGTAAATTACAGTAGTATTGGTTTTTGTCTTGTAAAATGGATTTTTTAGTTTCGTTCCTGGATTGCCTGTATTTAATGTGATTTGAGGGTCTTTAGAAGAACTCCATAAAGCCCATGCTTTGTTTCTAAGGGTAATTTTGAGTTTAGACTCTTTAGAAAGCCATGGCGCAATTTTTGCCTTTGTTCTCTTTGAACGAACAGATGCATGCAAATCAAGGATCTCAAGGAATTTGTTGTTAAAGTATGCTACTGCTTCCTCTAAGGGGAGGTGTTTTAGAATAGACCAATTACATGAGTTTAGTTCTTGTTGGAATTTGGCAGGGTCAAAGATTTTATTGTTTCTAGCCTTTCTGAGTAAGGGTTGTTGGGAATTAATGGCTTAATTACATATGTGAGAAGGTGATCGCTTAGGCCATCAGGGAGGGTACCAGAGGTGTACAGTTGGGGATGACTATTTATGAGTTCCCAGTCAAGTATGCTTTCTTTTTGGTTGGGTTTACCTATCCTGGTAGGGGTGGATATGATTTGTGTAAATGCATGCAGGTTAACATGGGTGGTTGGGGATTCTGAGGAACAGGTGCCCCATTCTATGTTAAAGTCTCTAAGTAGTAGGGTTTCTTGGGGGTAGTGACATGATAGCCAGTGCTGGATATCTTCAAGTGTAGATATATTGTTACCTGGGGGAATGTACATACAGATGATATTAATGCATTTATTTTTATTAAGTTGCAATTTGTTGAGAGGAATCTCTGAGTTATTAATCTGAGGTGGTTGTATTACATCTATGGTGACATTCAACTCAGATTTACAGAGTACAGCTACCCCCCCCCCCTTCCTGGAAGCACGATCCAGCCTGTGTATGTTGTACCCAGGTGGTAACACTTCATTGTCTGTAGTGTTAGGTTTTAACCAGGTTTCAGATAAACAGAGAATCTCAGGGGATTGGACATCCAGAAGTGCATACAATTCATGTACCTTGTTATTAATGCTTCTAATATTAAGATGACAGGCTAAGAGAGAGTTAGTTGGCCTATTAATTGTAGGTTTGTAGCTTAGATTGCAAGTAGAGGGGGTACGTGTATCTGAAGTGGGTGGGCCAGGGTTGGGGTGAATATCACCACCAAATATTAGGTTAAGTCTATACTTGGTGATGAACTTCAGGAATTTGTTTATTAGTTTGTGGTAGTGTTTGGATCTAGAGCTAATGTGCCTGGGGTTGAGATGTTGATAGACTGAACAAGATGTTGGATAGGACCTGGTACTGTAAGTATGGTTGAAGGTGGGAGGATTTACAGCTGGGGTGATAGTATGTCCTTTTGGGACCTGAAATCCCATGAGAAACTGGTTTTCATACAAGGTAAGGAGGTATGGTGTGAACAAGAGGGGTAGTAAAGAGGAGTATATCATTATTTATGATTCAGCTAGTGAGTTAAGGAACTGTTTTACCTGGTGATGCAACACCAGAAGATAGAGTGGTGAGATAAAGGTACTGGAAGGGGGATGGGAGAATGCCAGATGAAAGCTAATAGGTGCTATTAAAATGTAGGTAGAAGAATGGGGGTGGGAGGAATTATCCCAGATGAAAGCAGATAGGATCTAGAAAGTGGGGGAGTGGCTATAGTTATTTAAATTTAGAGGTACTGGGGGCGGGAGGAAATTGGGGGCAGGGAGGTGAGCGAAGAGAGCCCAAGAATAGCGAGGGCGTATTGCAAAGGTTTCCTAAGGTGTCCTAAAGCTATAAGGTAAGTATTATAGCTCTTAATGTAAGTTTACTTAAGTTACAGGTTAAGGAGGCAAACACTCAAGTAGAAAAAAGAGCCCTATGGCTGACCAAAATGGTGACCTGTTTAATTACACAGCACTGTAAGTGAAAGCTTAACAAATGCTTTTTGTGGGCAACATACTCTGCTATATACATCTGATATATTACAAGTGTTATCTGGAATGCATCCAGACCCAGTCAGAATTGTATATTTACTGCTGAGTACTGAATTGCACTTTATCTGAAAATTTGTTAGTGCTGTATCACTAACGCAATCTGATAGTGTTGTATCACCTTGTTCCTGGTTTGAAATTATCAGTGCTCTGGACTCTTACCACAGCCATTTTCTCTGATGTCCTGCAATTTATGTTTGGCTTATAGCCTTAATCTGTTGTTTCTGCACTCTGGGTACCACAGATAGGGTTTTACATCAGAAAGTCTTTGGTATGCTCCCTAGTGGCAGTAGAGAGGAACCAGGTCACTTCTGAGCTAGGTTACATTGTCTGAAACCTCCAAGTGCCAGCTTACTATTGGCCAGAGGACTAATTTGTTTGCTTGAGCTTTGTTTCTGCCTGTATAAAGTTGCCACATTTGTGAATGCAGTGGTAGTTGATAGTGCCCTGTGTGGATGCAGATATCTAGAATTCAAAATTTTCCTATACAACTGGTTCTATACCTTCCAAAATCCATAGCTGTGCTCTGAGCAGCTAGTTTGTGTGCTGAGAAGCACCCAACCCCCAAGCTTGACCCTAGGCAGTGTTAGGTAGAGTTTTTAGTAATCCACACTCCTACAGCCATAAAACTAGTCAGCTGTGAACCTAGTTTGTACTGTCCCCCTGTAGAATAAGCGACTAAAATCCAAAGCCCTGGACATGCACTTCTCTGCTATCTCCACAGCTGGTCTGGTGGACTTGGGCATCTTGAAGCAAGGCAGCAATTGCCTCATGTACATTAACAACCTAATCCTCAAACACACAAATAAGGTATGGGAGAGATGTAGTTATACAGTGTCATTGGAGGCAAGACTCTTGCCTATAAGCACCTACATTTCCAACAGGTTGTCAGTAGCACAAACACGACACCCACTTCACATAGTACAGACCAGTCAAATAGACCCACATATACTGAGGCTCATAAATGTAGTCTCCCCAATCTACAAAGACATCTTAGACACTGCACACAAAAAAGACCTCTGCAACCTCAAGAGCACTACACAAAAACAACACCCAACAAGACAGATAATGCCACAACCCATGTTGTCTCAACCTCTAAGCCAATAAGGAATACTACTACACAACCCAGTATTCTGGTTATAGGAGACTAAATAGTGAGAAACATAGATATCCCACTCTCCAAGTTAAGCAAAGAGAGAGTCACTGTTAGCTGCCTGTCAGGAGCCAGAATCATATCACTCATGCTGTCAAGTCACTTAGCTCCAAGTACTGGTTGGTTATAGTCCACGTGGGTGTTAACAATATGAAACGTACCTCCTTGGACTAAATGAAGAGAGACATGACTAAGCTCTCAGACTATGTGTCACAGACTGGTATGAACCTACCATTGAGCAGCATTCTACCTTCTCATAAAATGATGCCACAATATGAACAGAAATTGACTTCAACAATTGGCTTAAAGTATGGTGTCATTCAAAGGGGGCAGAATATTTGCCAGCCTGGGAGAACTTTGATAGACTAGGTTGCTTTACCAGGGATGCTCTCCACCTGTTCTGCCTGGGATTTCAAATATTGGCTAAACCTTTTCCACGCCCATACTGCCTTTTTTAGACATTGCCAATCA
This sequence comes from Protopterus annectens, assembly GCF_019279795.1. Taxonomy (NCBI): domain Eukaryota; kingdom Metazoa; phylum Chordata; order Ceratodontiformes; family Protopteridae; genus Protopterus; species Protopterus annectens. Next base: position 105,320,872 of record NC_056734.1, read on the forward strand.
AATAAACCTTCCAACATAGCTGCAGCTGTACTAAACTTGGAAAATCTGAAGATGTTACTGCTCAGTGCCAGAAGTCTAAACAAAAAACTCCACTCTCTTCAGGCTTTCCTCACCTTTGAGAATGTAGACATTTGTGCAGTCACTTAGACATGGTTTAAAGCCATGGAAAACACCCCAGCAGTGCAGAGCTACAATGCCTTTCGCATCTTTAGAACAGCTACTGCATAGAAAGGGACAACATTTGCTGGTGTCTCTATAAACATTAAAAATCAAGGTTTGTCTATCAGCATGATGTACTTGAGCTTTTCCATGTCCACAGTCCCATACCATATCCTTCTAAGGTACAGGTCCCCTTCATTGACCCAGAAAAAACACAACACTTACTTAAACGCACTTGGCACATTCCCCATCCAACCTAACTCCACATTCATGGATAACCTCAACTACCTTAGGATAAATTGGGACTCATTCATGACTCCCAACATACAGGTCCAGAAATTCCTGGGCCTGATAACACCCAGAAGGGGGCTCAAACATCCCCAACTTTGTCCTCACAAACATGACGGAATGCGGACCTCCTGTCCCCATAATGTCCTGTCTGGGCAGGGCAGACCATAAAAATGCTTCCTTTGAGGTTAATGTAAAACCAGGGATACCTGGAAGCCCTAGAATTTTTAAGAATTACTTCAAGTCAACTTCCCACTACTAAGTGATGCCCTAAGTTGATTTCAAGCCCCCGACCCTGAGAATACTGCTGCCTATGTAGAAAAGTTCACAGAGACCCTGTAAAACTATATCAACAGCTTTATAGAAACTATTGTACATACCCAAAAATAAGTGCAGGACCAGGACAAAAAACAAACTGTCATGGTAAAGTTCCAACATAAATAGGTTAAACAACAAAAAGAAGAAACTCATGGCAAAAGCTAAGAGTGGCAATACCCAGCAAGGTAGAAGTTACTTCATCCACCTAAACAAGCAACCTAGGTAGTTAGTAAAAGTCTATAGATACACAATTTGAGGTAAAAATAGCCACTCAGGTTAAGGACAATGACAAGACTTTCTTCAGCTATGTCCAAAACCTCAAAGGCAATACACAGCACTGTAATGAATCAGTTGTAAATAGTGACACCTACATGGAGCAAGAGATATAGCTAATCACCTGGCTGACAAATTTGGATCAAACTTTCCCCCTTTCTCCCTCCCCTGAATATTCCTTAGGATATTCCAACATCCATCCCACCCCCAACTATCACTAAAAGGTAGGTCTTCAAGGTGCTGTCCAAGGCCAAGAACACTGCATCAATGGGTCCTGATAATATCCCAGGATGCCTCCTTAATAGCATTAAACATGAACTATTGGTCCCACTACAATATCTGTTCAACCACAGCTTCCAAATGGGCTTTGTACTTAATGAATGGAGGACTGCAATGGTCATACCACTGCAATGGGGCAGTCTATCTGTGAACTTGGGAAACTAATGACCCATTAGTCTGAGTCTGCTGTGCAAGGATATGGAGAGGATAATCACGGATATTAGTGGACTTCTTTGAGAAGATCACCAAAGAGATGGATGAAGACAAATCTGTACATGTTGCGTACCTCAACCTGGCCAAGGCATCTGACAGAATACCCACTCCAGCATTTTTAACAAGTTCACTAAGTTAGGTATTTACCCATACATCAACTGCTTGGTAGCCAGGTAGCTTAATGGCAGGACTCAAGAAGTTAGAATAGACAATCTACTTCCACAAAAAAGCCAGTTACTAATGGTATCCCCCAGGGCTTAGTGCCAGGCCCACTGCTGTCTGTCATCTACTTCTTTGAAGTCAAGGCTAATGTCAAGGGCTTCTGGGTAACCAATGTTTGCAGATGATTGCAAATTAGGAGCAATCATCAATTACCCGAAGATACTAGTATCCTTCACGAGGGCTGACAAAGACTAATATCTGGTGCCAGAGTCATGGCCTAAAACATAATGCTAAGAAGTGCATAATAATATTGTTTGGCAAGATGGCCACCCTTGCAAGCTACCACATTGATAATATACCCCTAAGAGTAGACCTTGTAGTCAGGGACTTGGAAACACATGTAGACAGAGATTTGGCATTTGACCAATATGTTTCTGCTGTGGTGAGGAAAGGATTCCATGCTGCAAAACTTAAGATATAGTATCTAGGTCCAAAACAAGTGATCGTCCTATTGTACTCTACCCTCATAAGACCTATCATTGATTATAATGCCCCCTTCAGTATGTACCTCACCAGGCATATGCAGCAACTGGAGCATCCACAGAGATTTCTCACAAAAAAAAAAAAAACAAAAGGGGTAGAAAACAAGCCCTATGCAGGCTACCTCAAATCAGTATCCCTATATTCAGTTTCCTACAGGATGCTGAGAGGAGACTTCTGCCTAGCCTATGAAACTTCCACAGCTCCATCACTAATGGACCTGTTACATATTCAGAAAATAACTAGCATCAGTAACACCTAATCTGGGGACATGAATCTTGCCAGCAACATAAATAGGGCATGTCTGAGAGACAGGTACTTGTCTCAGAGGCTGCCCCTTCTCTGGAACAGGTTTCCCATCCACATGAAGTAGAGTCCTTCCCTGCATTTATTCAAGCAGAATATGGACTTGTGGTTAGGAAATGCAAATATCCCCTTAGTCTGCTAAATATGTCTCTAGTAGAGAGAGGGTGCTTGTCATTGTTTGTCTACCAAAGAATATCCACCATCCACAAAATGCTTGGGCACCATTATTTATCAAATTTTATTTTGGGGGAATTGGCCAGACTTAAAATGGTCTCTTCGATTGTTAACCTAGTACTCTGCTATGATACTGTTTTACTATGATGAAGTGTCTAACAAAATGACCTTATGCTTATAAGACAATGATGTGAATGCATATGTAGCCAGAGTTGTCTGCAATTGCTTTCATTTCATATTACTCATTTATTTTTTCACATTTTTGACAGCCAGCTAGCTTAGTGACGGGATGCTACAGATCATTGGCTGTCACTAGTGTCTGTCCTCAAGCTGGGATGCTGTTGTCACTCAGTATTATGTTCATGTGTTTTTTACTGGTGCTCACTGTAGCAGAATGCCTCAGATGTGCCCACTGTATATTCATTTACACTGCCCCTGAGCCACCCCAGATATGCCATGCCCTAAAGAACCTAAACTTAATTAGGAGTTTTCTTACATCTTTTGCCATTTTACTATTCTTCGCTGAATATTTCAAGGAAGGGAAACACACAAGTCAATACAAATGCAAAATACAAGCTAGAAACCTGAGGAAAATCCTAATGGAAAAGCAGAAGAATATCTAAGAAAAGAAACTAAGAACCTTCCAAGGCCTGATATGTTTCATGAATTACACTAAACCCATTTGGAGGCATTCAGTTGCTACTTTAACTTAGAATGTAGACTAATTAGAACACTTGACAACTCTGAGCTTGAAGACTTACTCACAGAAATGTATTCACTATTCAATCATTTCCAGATTCACAGTGCATCTGTTTAAATGATCTGTTGCATGATGCATGCAGGACTGGAGACGGACTTCCTCCTCTACCAATCCCATATCCAAACCAACCCTCCCCACCTTCTTTTACACTGTGCTGTGGGTATGACCCCTCCCCCATTTGCATCAGTCTACTCAATGCCTGATCTACATATAGCCTTCCTGTGTCAATGGCACTTACTTAGATACGGTGACCATTTTCAACCAACTTTTTTTGGACGATATTTTTATTGCAGGGACTGCAAGTGAGGAGAAAATGAAGTGCATGCGATATATAAATACATCCACTTCTTTTTTGAAGTTTTCACTCACCTTTGACATTAATAGTACTGTTTATTTGGATGTTTTATTACAAAAAATGGTGTTGAGGGGTGTTTTGTTTCTAGTATTTTTAGGAAACCCACCTTTTCTAATGGTTACTTCCATTTTCAGTTGTCATCAGAAGCATCAGAATAAACCTGTTATGAAAGGCCATCTGGTAAGGGCGGCCAGTATGGTTTCGGATGTGAATACATTAATGTGACAAAATGATAAGTATGTTTTTAAAGAGGGGATACCTTTATCAATTTATGAGAGGGATTAGAAATGAAGTGGTGGGGAAGAGATTGAATGTTTTTTAATGTTTATTAAGTGGTGGAGAAGAGAATGGTTTGAACACCGCCCATTTAATGAGAAGACAGCATAAGTCACGGATTGATAAACCCTTAATAATTACTTATTCTGTAGATGTTAATAGCACGGTTACATCCATTTATGATAATTGGGTGGTGGTAATGGCAGATGGTCAGTTGAGTGAGTTGTTTGGTAGTAAACCTAATGTGGTCTTTAAGAAAAATAAAAGTTTCAAACAAATATTTGAAAGCAGTATGGTTAGTGGAAAGAATAATAAAAAAGGGAATGTCTAAATGTGGGCATTGTAAACAGTGTAGTTTTATAATGGTTGGGGACCATTGTAATATTAATGGTCATGTATTCTTTACCCAGGGAAATTTAATTGTGAATCTAACTGGGTAGTATATGCAACATGCTGTGAAGTGTGTCCAGCTTTCTTTTTTTTTTTGTACAAAATTTTTTATTTCTTTTTATGAAAACATATACAGTGAGCATAACAATGATAACTGACAGGTAGAAGTATGACCAGTGAATACATTGCTGAGTAATAAAACATAAAAACAAAATAGTGAAAACTATTTACACATATGCCAAACGTCCATCCTTAATTGTATATAGCAACTTCAAATTAGAATGTGTTCAAAAAGGGATTTCCAAAATTCTGTAAAGTGGGTGTGGGATTTCTAAGTGTAGGTTAAATGTTTGTGAGCTAGTAGGTGTTTAGTAGCTAATTGTTTGAAACTGTGAGTGATGCTCTACCTTCCAATGAAATGTAATGTAGTATTTAAGTAACAAAACTAGTGTTATTAATATAAGTATTTGTAGTTTAGTCAGGCCAGCGGGGGTGATGTGTAAGAGAGCTAGTTTCCAAGATAATGTTGCTTTTTCGTAACCCATTTTTTCTAGCTGGACTAAGTAAACACCATAGCTTATAGGTGCACTTGCAACTCCAGAAGATGTGGAGTAGATCAGCCTTGTGATTATCACAGTAGGGGCAGAATGGAGAGGTGGTTGGGTATATTTTATTTAGAATGATTGGAGTAAGATAGGCATTTTGGAGTATCATGATCTGTGTATATTTAAGTTTTGTAAGGGGAATAAGTTTGGAGGTAAGCTGGATTGCTTGAGATATTTGTTTGTTTGTGACTGTAGGATCTATTTCCTTCCAGTAAATGGAATAAATAACTTCTTTTTGTGTTTTGATTGATAGAATAAATTTGTAGGAGTTAGATAACATTTTTTATTGTTTGAGGATAGGAGGTTTCATATGGTTTTACAGGTTCAAATGCCATTTGCATTGATATTAGGATTGTCTATCATGTATCGGCTTAGGTCTCAAATTTGCCTTAAAATGATTGTATAGAGTTTAGGGAGCTATAATTGTGTTCTTATTTCAGTGATATTATTGTTCTTGAAGAGAAATATATCAGAGATGGTTAGTTTCTTGAGGAGGGGATAATTGTTTAGGTTAATCATGTTGTTATTCATTTTGAGATTGGGGTTAAGGTGGCTAGGTTGTAGGGAAGTGAATGCATAATATAGGTTTAATGATTTTAACATCCTTTGTATGATAGTGATTTTATGTTTAATGATTGGGTGTAGTTAAGATTTTTTAAATTCTTGTTATAAAGGAAAGGGACGGCTCTGGGGTTGATGCATAGTGTTTTGGTATAGTTGTGTAATAGTTTGACCCAGGTTGGAGACCATTTTTGTGGTGACAAGGTGTGGTCGGCTATTGCTATTAGTCTATTACAGTTATGATATTGTAGTAGAGTTTAAAGTCTGGCAGCCTTAACCCTCCATAGTCTTTATGATAGGTCACTTTATTATAACTGATTCTTATTGATTTGGGGGCCCAAATAAATTTGGAAATTGTGGAGTGGATGGTTTTGAAGAAAATTAGGTTGATAATGGTAATGGTGCATTACAAATATATATAAATCTAGGTGGAAGATTCATTTTGATTGTGGCTATTTCAGCAAGGAATGGAAGTTGAAGTTTTGTCCATCTGCTAATATCATGTTGTATGTCTGACCAGAGTTTAAGGATATTATTTGTATATGATTATTTAGGATCTTGGTGGAAGGATATTCCTAGATATTTTAATGATTGGTTAGTTTTAATACCAGCTGCTAAGGAGTATGTGAGAAGCTGACAGAGGGAGTTAATAGGGAAGATATTTTTTTCTTTAGATTTAGTTTGTAATTCGAGAAAGTTGAGAAGGTGTCTGTAACGGATTGTAGTTTCTGGAGGCCTGAATTAGGTAGAGAGTAGTAAACATTTAGATCATCAATGAAAGCCACTAGAGTAATTTCAGTGTTAAAGATGTTGGGGATATGGTGAAAAGTTTTTTGAGAAATGAGAAGGAAAAGGTGTTCAATATATAGATTAAAAAGATAGGGGGACATAGGACAACCTTGTCTGGCAACATTCTTAATGTTAACTCGAGAGGATGGGTGTTTGTATGTATGTGCCTTGGAGTATAGTGTTTTGATAGCTTGTCTATAGTTACTGGGTATATTAAAGAGAGGTAAGATATTGAGCAAAAATGTTATACTGAGTCTGTCAAATGCTTTTGAGGCATCAACAGGTAATGTGTAGACTGGAGTACGTGTATGGGTAGAGAGATTGATCATGATGTCCAGGGTTGAGGATATGATAAAAGGTTTGTCTGTGTATTATGAAACCTGATTGTTCAGGGGAAACAATGTTTGGCATGATTGGTTTAATTCTATTTTCTAGTATTGATGCAAATATTTTCGTATCAAGATTTATTAGGGCTATAGTTCAGGGGGGTTTTGAGGTCGGAGTTTGGTTTGAGTATGAGAATCAATTTAGATTCATTTAGATGTATATCACTTACACCACTTGTAGTAATGTAATTAAAAAGATAAAGAAGAAAGAGAGATGATTTTTGTGGGAGGGCTGTATAGAATTCGGCCATAAGACTGTCTAGACCTGGTGATAGACCTTGTGATTTGTTGGGTTTGAGTTTGTTAATTGTCATAATAATTTTTTGCTGGGAGATTGGGGAGGATAACATTTTTTGTTGATCTGGACTGATTTTGGGAAAATTTAATTGGTTTAAGAAGGCACCTAGGTCCTATTTATTATGAGAGAGGTTTGATGGGCTATAGGATTTTGTGTATATACTTTTGAAGATACGTATGATATCTTGAGTAGTGTGATAGAGGTTATCTTGGTAAATAAGTTCTGTTATGTTCGGGAGGGTTTGTTTTGGTTAACAAGCCTCGCTAGGAATTTAGAAGGCATGTGAGCCCATTCAGAGTAATTCGCTAGAGTTTTAATTTCTTGGTATGTTATGTTTTTGGCACTGAGATCATATGTTTTTTGCTAGAGTTGTGTTATTTGAATTTCAGTTTCTTGATTAAAGGATGATTGGAGTTGGGATTCAAGCTTAATGATTTGACTTTTAAGATTGGCTTCCTCCTGGAGAAGTTTTTTTTTTATAATATGAAGCTTTACTTATAAAGGTACCTCTAATCGTGGATTTAATAGAGGCCCACTAAATGTCCATAGGTAGGTGATTATAGATTAAATTGTCTAAAGCTTGGTCCAGGATGGCATCTGTTTCTTGTAGAATTTATTTTTTCCTTAATAGGTTAGAGTTAAGGACCCAGTTATATCCTTGATTACTGTTAGTTTGATTGTTATCCCAATCAATAATTAAGTTAATCTTAGAATGATCTGATATGTATCCGGGTCCTGTGTGGAAGGAGTTTTTGTATTTAGTAACTACATTGGAAATTAGGAAGAAATCCAGTCTGGACCAAGACTTGTGACACATAGAGTAGAAGGTATATTTATTTTTGAGAGAGTTATTGGGTTGGAAAATACGGGGGTCAAATAGGTTGAAGTCATTTTTAAGTTCCTCGAATGCTGACATGGCATGGATATTGCGTTTAGAATTGGTATTGGATCTGTCAATATCAGGGTCCTGGACTGAATTACAGTCCCCTCCTAGAATGTAGTAATGATTGGGGAAGTCAAGTAGTATTTTATATATATACATTATAAATTCATGTTGATTTACTCAAGGTACATATAGGTTTAATATCAGAATAGGTTTGTCTAGACAGGCTACTTTAGTTGTTATATAGCACCACCTTCCATTCATGTCCATATTGTATTTTATGATTTTGCCCTGGAAGTTTTAATAATGATTGCTACTCCTGAGCCATTTAAGGATTTGCCAGAAGGAATAATATTCTTAATCCATTTTTTCTTCTGGGAGGGTTGCTATTGCTCTGGTTGCATGTGGGTTTCTTGTAGGAGGATTAAATTAGCTTTGGATTTGTAGATCAAATGTAAAAGTAGTTTTCTTTGTTTTTCAAGTTGAATCCCTTTAAGTATGTCCAGCTTTCTATGTAGGAAATACCTCAGGAAAACTGAGAGAGAAGATATACGAGCACAATTTGAATATTAGGAAGGCAAAAAATATAAATGCACTATTTAGATATATTTATGACAACCCCAATCATGGCTTTAAGTTTACATGTTAGGTAGGATCCCAGGGGTTTTGTGTTGGATGAACAGTTATTATTGAAAGAGTTACATTGGCAGATTAGGTTGAATGACAGAGTAACTCCAGGATTGAATAAGACATGTTCCATAATGCCTGTTTTAAAATTAAGAAGTTTATTACTTTGAGAATTTCATTTTTAACTTTATATATATATATATATATATATATATATATATATATATATATATATATATATATATATATATATATATTATTGCATAAATATATTTTACTTGAATTTTAATTGTATGTTGTATAAGGGAAGTTAATGTGTTAATTAATGCATCATATGATGTGGTTGATTGCATTTAATGACTATGTGAGTGGTATTAGGTAGTTCTGAAGAAGTCCCTGCTGAGATGAAAGCCTTTAACTCTACCTCCATTTCTACCTGTGGATTATAATAAAGAAAAAGTTCTTTCACTGTGCTTTCCACTTTTTTGTTTTTGTGGTTACGAGTTCAGTGTTTGTATTTATAATTACTGAATCCTGGCTTAAGAAGGTAACCTGGCTTTCCTTCCTCCTCTCTAAAAATTACCATACATTTTATAACAGTAAAATAGGTCTTAAACCTGGAGCCAGTATTCTTCTTAGTCTCCCTAGTAAGCAGAGCAAATGAGAATGATCCTAGGTGACCTCACTAAAAATCAATAACCATATAAAGCTTTACATAGTACCTACATATATGTCCCGCCTTCAACTGGTTTCTTTGAACAAATTGATTTTGACATACTATGCTGGGCGAAAATATGTCATTGAAGCAGCTAGACAAGACCTTCTAAACAACAACAGCTGACTGAGAGACCTAGTGTCGCTTGTCTGGTCAGGATAAAACAGGCGAACATTCGTGGGTTGTCTTCAAGCAGCTTTATTACACCCACACATCAGAAATGAGGCTTTGTAAACAAACTTATAAACAGACTGACTGCAACACTCATACATGCTAACACACTGGCTGTTCTCTCAACATGGCACTGCTGCCTGCACGTGCTACATCTGGGAATGCTGGAAATGCTACTTAAAGGTACATACACATGTTCTGATCTACATCCTCACTCTCTGAGAAATAGTCCATATATGAAATGACAGTATTCAATGACATGCAATTTACACTAATGATCTTTTGACATGCAGTTATACAGAACTAATTATTTGACATGCAATCATACAAAATTAGACATATATAAAACAAATATGTCCAAGTTGCTGTGTATTTTATACCAGGTCTTGAAATACGACCTGAATGTGTAACATAAAAGTCAGAATTGGATCAAGCAATGGGGACTGTCTTCAAGGAATGTTCAACTTTGGGGACATCTGGGACATCATCAGGAATGGGAATGGATGCTGAGACATGTTCTTGCTCTGAGATCTAGAGTCTGTATCACAGGTATGATGCTGCGATATCGGTTCTGATACAGGAAGAAGATGTCTGCAGTTTCTCCTGTACTGTCTACCCTCAGATTCCATTAAGTAGGATCTTGGCTTGGTACATATACCTCTCACTTGACCAATTCGATCAAAGCCTTTCGCTGTTTGCATCCTCACTGTCTCTCCTTCTTTTAACAGACAAAGAAATCTGCCCATTTTATCATAGCTGTATTGAAAATAATGCTTTTTAAAAAGTTGGGCTGTGATTGCTCTGTTGTTTTTAACATTAGGCACCAACAGACTAGAACTGATAGACACAGTTGTTCTGGTTTGCCTAGATAAAAAGTCTCTGAGCAGGCGAGCCAAGTAGATTAGCACGAGGTATATTTCTGAGATTAAGTAAATTCAAGAAAATATCAGTATTGTCAAGCTTTGACCTCTCCAGTAAAAGCTTTGCACTCTGTACTGCACATTCAGCAATGCCGTTTTACTGAGGATATTCAGGACTGCTAGTAAATGGATAAAGTCCCACTCTTTAACAAATCTCTGAAACAATTACTGTTAAACTGAGAACCATTGTCAGAAATAACTTTGTGTGGACTGCCATGGACTGAGAAATGATGTTTCATCTTAATAATAACAGCACTGGACGTTAGGTTCTTAGCAAATTTATCTCAAACCATTTTGAATAAGAGTCTACCAACACTAAGTAATGTTGGCTGTTCCACTCAAATATGTCATTTGCTACTGTTGACCAAGGAAGTTCAGGAATTTGGCTTAGCTGAAGTGGCTCTTTTTGCAAATGCGGCTTAGTACTGGTGCACACTGAACAAGAAGAAAGCACTTTATCAATGTCTTTTACTAGAGAAGGCAAAAATATTAGTTCTCTCTTCCTTCTTTTGGTAGATTCAGAACCTGGGTGGCTATGATGCAAAATCTGAATGTGTTCACACTGTAAGGAAGTAGGAACAACAATTTTTGGACCTTTGAAAACAATACCATCTTCCATCAGCATCTCGTCTTTGTATGGAAAGTAAGGTTGTACTTCTGGTGGTACACTAGATTGCTTTGATGGCCATCCTACCTTGATGAAGTGGTTGAGCTTTTGCAAAATTGGATCAGTGTTTGCATGCTCTCTTAGATCATCAAGTCTTTTGGTAGAAAAATTATGCACTTCCATGACATCAAAACCAAAATTCTCTACATCAAGCTGTTTCATAATATTTCTGTGTGATCTGGATAAGGTATCAGCCAGATAAATAAATTTACATTTTATAGACCATTTTGAAATTGTACTTTTGCAGTCTAAGAATCATTCTTTGTAGTCTTGCTGGAGGGGAATGCATAGACTTCTTTAAAATAGTGACTAGATGTTGATGGTCAGTTTCTATCTGGATTGCTCAGCCATAAATATAATCATGGAACTTCGAACATGTGAACACAACTGCCAAAGGTTCCTTCTCAATTTGAGCACACTACATGTCATTTGGGTAAGATTTCTAGATGCATAGGCAACAGGTCTGCCCTCTTGAAGAATAACTGCACCAAGGCCGAACTTTGAAGCATCACAGGAAAGAACTACTGGTTTGTGGACATCATAGTGTCTTAATGTAGACGGGTTAGCAATTTGTTGTTTGAGGTTATGAAATGCTCTTTGCTATTATTTTAACCATGACCATGCAAAATCTTTGTGTGTCAGCTCTCTTAAAGGTGCTGATAACTCACTAAAGTCCGGGATAAATTTGCCCAAATAGTTAACCATACTAAGAAAACGTACAAACTGTAATCCAAAAGAACGAAAACCAACGAAACAACCAAGCTCAGGAAATCCCAAAAAACACAGCAGTCCGAGTATATGATGTCTTCTACTAAGAAAACGTTGTAGGGATTGGACATTTTCTGGAGCTGGTATCTGAAGAATGGCTGGTTGCTTAGAAGGATATGGTCATAAGCCTGTGCTGGTAAATAAATGACTTACATAAGTAACTCCTGGTAGTCTGAATTTACATTTCAGAGGATTGAGCTTTAAATTCACTTCATGCACTCTGTCCAGAACTTTCCTGAGGTTTCTGTCACCATCACCTCCAACTAGTAAATCATCAGCTGTTATTGCACATGGGTAGCCTGAAAAAGTTTGCTCCATTGCACGCTGAAAGACTTCACTGGCAGAATTTATTCCAAAATGCATCCTGAGGAATCTGTATCTACCAAATGGTGCACTGAATGTAGTCAGTAGTGAAGATTTGCGATCAAGCATCACTTGCCAAAATTAACTCTTTGCATCTAAGACAGAAAAAACAGTAGCATTTGGCATGAGGGTTGCAATCTCCTCGACTGTACACACAGGAGGTTGAGGTCTTTTTAATGCCTTGTTCAAGTATTTTGGATCAATGCATATTCTGATTTCATCAGTATTTTTCTTATGAGCAACTACCATGGAAGATACCCACTCAGTTGGTTCTGTGACTGGACAAATCACACCTTCCTGCACCATTTTGTCTAACTGGACCTTGACTTTGTCCTGCATAGCTATCGGAACTCTTCTTGCTGGTCTGACCACTGGACTGACCTCTGGGTCTAACTTCATGGAGTACACAGCTTGAACTTTGCCTAGCTTGTCGTCGAATACATCAGCATACTCTGAGAAAATAGCATCAGTAAAGCTGGAACTGGGACATGTGCTTACATGATGTACTTCTTCGGTAAAAGAAAGCAGTTTCATTCTCAAACTGCCTCTGAGACCTAATAATGACTGCACAGGTCTTCAGAATACATAAAATTGCAAGTTGTAACTGTTCTTAGCCGAATAGCATGAAGCACTACTGAGTCTTTCGGTTTGAATCTCTTCACCTCCATAAGCAACAAGCTTTACACAATTGACCAAATTAAGTTGCTCACCAGACCTCACTTTAGCAAATATTTCTGGCGACATTACATTACACTTTGAACCAGTATCTACTTTGAGCTCTGTGGGTTTACCATTGATCAGGACAGTACAAAATATTTCATTCTTTGCCAACAAATCTCCTAAATTAACCTTTTCACCAACCACTGATACACCACCTACATAGAAAGCAGGGCTGCAGCTTTCTACATGATCAACCTGATTTTTTGAGTGACCTTTTTTAATAACTGAATGATGCTTGCTTGATTTACAAAACTTTTTAAAATGATTCCATTTTTTACACTTGTGGCATTGCTGACGAAATGCTAAGCACTTCTCTCTTTTAGACTCATGGTTGGCTCCACAATTATGACAGTTAACATTAAGACTTGAATTGGGTTTTGCTGACTCACCCTTATACTGCACTGAGCATGCCATTTTTACTGAACTAATCTTGGAACTTGCTATAAAGTTACAATGTCTCCCTGCCGCATCTGCAGGGGTTGCTGCTGCCATGTGCTTAGGCCTGTCTCTGCTTTCCATATGTTGCATGCTGTCTACGTTTGCTAGAGGCTGTTGAATCCATGCTCTTATCACTTGTGTGCCTTTCTGTGAGCTCATGGATTTGACAAATCTCCATGGCTTTGCTTAATATTAAATCACTGTCACGAAGCAAAATCTTTCTCACTGCAGCACTATTAACACCACACACAAGCCTGTCATTGAAATACTTCGAAATGAATGTACTTTACGAATAAATGTACACAATGGAAGAAGCTCAGAGTAAGAAACGTCGAGATGAATGCATTTTGCAAATAAACTGTACACAGCACAAGAACCTTTCAAAATAGCTGTACTTTGTGAAACAACTCTGCACAATGTAAGAAACACTCTGAAATGGTGGCTTTCTACGAATACATGCACACAGCACAAGATACTTTTTGAAATGGCTGTACTTTGACCGCACTTTGCAATAGAACTGTACTTTGCACACAGAAAACTCCTTGAAAGAATTGTACCACAATAAAGCACACACTCTGCAAACACTGTGCATACTCTGAGATACTTTGAACAACTCTAGTTATGTTTTGACTGGCTTTGGTCAATGTGAAATAGTAGTTTATGCCCAAACATGGTCTTTTACTGAAAAACATGCAGTTGCCTTGCTTATTAAGCTTAATTTGCCCTTTTATTGCACTTGTTTTGCCCTTTTAATCTCTTATTATGCTCAATGTATTTTTCTTGTGCCCGTTTTACTTTAAACATGCTCCTTATGCAAACCAAAGATAATTCTGAGCCCCATATGAATATTTTTGCTAGTTTTATCAAATATCATGGTTTCAAACATTTCATATAATCAGTAATGCAGTTTGTGCCATTTGTTTGCTTAATAATATGTTTTGTGTTACTAGTTTGATTAATAATGCATTTTGTGCCTTATAAATGCGCCATTTCATTTTTTTGTGCCAAATAAATCATTAATGCAGTTTTCTTTACCTTTAGCTTGTTTCTGGCCCTTTTTCATTTGACTGTTCTCCATTTTCACTCAACCTGCTTGGTTTGCCTTCACCTTCAACTCTGCACCTCATGGCTCAAAGAAGTAGCTCTGTTAATCCCAGTTCTGACACCATGTCGCTCGTCTGGTTAGGACAAAACAGACGAACATTCATGGGTTCTGTTCAAGCAGCTTTATTACACAAACACATCAGAAATGAGGCTTTGTAACTTAAATTTAAACTTATAAACAGACTGACTACTACACTCATACATGTTAACACTCTGGCTGTTCTCTCAAAATGGCACTGCTGCCTGCATGTGCTTGCTATTTATATGCACGTGCTACATCTGGAAATGCTTCTTAAAGGTACATACACACATTCTGATCTACACCTAGCATTTACAAACTCCTGGAGGTGTGAATATATAAAAGTCTTACCTAATTCCTTATGCAACCACAGTCCAATGATACCATCATAGTTCCTCAAAACACACAGACTACAGCCCATTTTTGTCTATGAGCACCCCATTCTATAACATTTGGAAACCCAATTACTTAAGTTCATAGGTTCATAGGTTCGTACTAGGCTATCTGCCCTAGGGCATTTATAAGCCTAGCCAGAGTGTGTATGGCTTTCACCACCCCTTAGGATGAGAATACTATGCCCTTTTAGGGTTTAGTTTACTGTGCCTCTGTCTAGCAGTGACACAGAGATGACCCCCGGGGTAAACCTACGATCTCCCATCCACTCGTCAAGATTTCTCTTGAATAGAGTCAGTGAGGGGCTCTGCCTAACATGGACTGGGATTCTGTTCCAGAGTGTAGGGAGCCAGTGGGTTATGAATCTGTCCCTCCAGCACGTCCTATTTATTTCTGTGTTGAGGTTTAAG
Organism: Protopterus annectens; assembly: GCF_019279795.1. Taxonomy (NCBI): domain Eukaryota; kingdom Metazoa; phylum Chordata; order Ceratodontiformes; family Protopteridae; genus Protopterus; species Protopterus annectens. Next base: position 105,336,202 of record NC_056734.1, read on the forward strand.
TCTCTTGCTCTCATAGCTCTGATGGATTTGGATTTACTGAGGTGGAGCATGTCCATTAATTCCGGATTGGACATGGCCTTGTACGTCAGGCACAGATCACCTCTGAGTAGGCGGTATGCGACTGAATAGAGCTGGAGTTTTTTCAGTCGGGCAGCATATGACATATGTTTAAGACCCTCTATCCTCTTGGTGAGGAACTTTTGGGCTCTTTCCAACTGCTGCAGGTGTCGGGTGAGATACATCCCAAATGGGGCATTGTACTCAATCATTGGCCTGATAAGAGAAGAGTACAGGGGCACAATGACCTCTCTTGATCTAGATGTGAAACCCTTCATGATAAGGTGGGCAATATAGAAGGTTTTCCTAACCACTTTGGCAATGTGAGTGTCAAATGAGAGGTTACTGTCAACCTGGGTCCCTAGGTCCCTGATTACCTCTTCCATACTTAATGGATTACCACCTATGTGGTAATTTGTCGGTACCTTGTTTTTCCCAAAGGGTATGACTATACATTTTTTGGCGTTCAGCTTAAGGCCATGGCTCTGGCACCAATTATCCGTTTCTATGAGGCCTCTCTGAAGGATGTTTGTGTCCGCTGGAGTATCAATTATGGCGCCCAGTTTGCAGTCATCTGTGAACTTTGTCAGCCACAATCCTCCTATGTTTGCCTGTACCTCGGAAAAATAAATGCAGAACAAGAGGGGTCCCAGGACTGAGCCCTGTGGGACACCGCTTGTGACTGGCTTAGAGTCTGACATAGCTCCAGCAACTCTGACCCTGTGGGTTCTGTCCTTGAGCCAGTTTGCAACCCATCTTGTGACATATGGGTTTACATTTAAGCTGGTGAGTTTGTCTATGATGCCCGAGTGGGGTATTGTGTCAAAGGCTTTTGCAAGATCAAGGTAGGCTGTGTGAACTGCCTTACCCTCATCAATGGCTTTAGTGACTGTTTCAAAAAAGTCGACCAAGTTCAAAAGGCAGGATCTGCCCTTGACAAAGACAAATTGGGTAGGATCCAATTTCTGTAGGTCCCCAATGTCCCCAATGTCTTTGTTTATGAGTTCCATAATGATCCTCTCCATAGCTTTGCAGACCAGGCTCGTCAAGCTTATGGGGCGGTAATTTCCAGGGTCCGTAGAAGCACCGCCTTTGTGAAGTGGGACCACTGTTGCTGTACGCCACTCTTTGGGTACGTATCCTGTAGTAAGATTAAACAGCAGCCTTATGTGTGGGTTTAGTTCCTCTTGGAGTTCATGTAGCACACAGCCCGGGACACCATCCGGTCCCATTGATGCTGTGTTTTTAGCTTTAGAGAGGGCAGCTCTCACCTGGGCATCTGAAATGTTAGGGAGGCTACACTCTGCTGGGATAGTTATTTCTCCTTTTGGGGGGGAGGGGGAGGAGAAATTTGCACTGAACCTGTCTGCCAGAATGTTGGCAATGTCAGTGGGTTCAGTGTATTTTGTGTCATTTTGGACTAACTCTGAGCATATCTGGTAGTTTCCACCCAGGTTTCTAACATAGTTAAAGAAGGCCTTGTGATTGTCTTTTGTGTCTTTTGCGATTTTTCTCTCAAAGTTGGCCTTGGATGATTTTATGAGTGATCGTAGTTTTTTGCTAGTACTGATCAAAGATGCCTTCCCTTTTAGGGATTTTGCTCTGTCATGTAGTAGCTTCCTCCTCCTGTTGTAGAGTTTGTTTATGGCTGGGGTCCACCAGACCGGGCGCCTGCCTTTGGGGGAATGGGTCTTGGTTTTAATTGGGATTGCATGATCCATGCATTCTTGAAGGTGCCCATAGAAGGCATTTGCAAAGGATTCAGCAGTGTGGGTTGTGGTTTCCACTGGCCCAGGGGCGTTGGAAGATACCACTTCAGTCTTAAGAAGTGTGAAGTTGGCTTTTGAGAAGTTCTTCACTGTGGTCTTTTGTGCAGGGGGTAGGGACGGGATGTGGATTTCCAGTGAGATTAATTTATGGTCTGATCTTACCAAAGAGGGATATACTTCCGGTGTGGAGTATTTTGTCCCCATGTTTGTGATGATCAGGTCTAGTATATTGTCTCCTCTTGTGGGAATGGTGACTAGTTGTTCCATTGCATTTGAGTTTATGAATTCTAGGAACCTTTGGGCTAGGGTGTTTGGGCTTGAGTAATGTTCCCAGTCTATGTTTGGGTAGTTGAAGTCTCCCAAAATGATGGTATTTGAAGAGACATTCATACTCTCCAGTGTCTTCAGGAAGGCTGTGTGGGGTTCCTGAGTTTGAGAGGGTGGTCTGTAGCATGCTACAAACTGTAAGGCAGTTTTGCCTATGGTTAGTTGCACCTGGATGGTCTCTGATGCTTCGTGCATTGCCACTAACCTGGAGGTGTGGGTATCTTTGATGAATATGGATACTCCCCCTCCTTTTGTGGTTCGGTCCAAGTTTTGGGGCCGGAAAGCATGATATGAGGTAAAACCTGATAGTGCTGGGGTGCTCTCAGGAGCCTTGAACCAGGTTTCAGTCACTGCACAGACATCGATGTTCTCCATACTGAGGAGGGCTTCAAGGGTGTGCATCTTGAGGTTTAGACTTATGTTTGATACAATAGATTTGGAGTCTGCTTACATAAAGCTTGAGATGCAGCTACCATAGAAACTTTACTCAACACCCTAAATCCATTTATTGAAAGTTTTTCTTCTACTCATGCTCAGTAGAATTAGACAAACATGCTCCAGTTCAGCACCTCCTCACAAGAGCAAATGAGAGACAGAGGCCAGGAATTGCAGGGAGGGTGGCCTAATGGTTAAGGTGTTTGCCTTACAAAGACAAGGTGCAGGGTTTGAGTCTCACAAGGGATAATTGGCTAGGCTTACAATTGCTCGCAAGGGCAGTTAGCCTAGCACTAACCTATGAACCATAAATTTAAATCTTTAAATAGAAGATTATTGTACTTTCTTAATATTTCAGACTAGCTGTTGAAATGCCAGTAATGCTTGGAAGCAGTTTTTATAAGGAAAATACAAACTGTTACATCTGCTAATCTAAAACTCTTTTGGAAATATGTCAGTGACCTAGTAACTATTAATACTAATACCAACAACTCAAGCCTAAAAGTTAATATCTTCTTTAGAATCAAATAATACACATTCTCACTGAGTCCTTTCAGTTTCTCTACCACAGTCTCAATGAAGTATTGCTCATCTTCCAGTTCAACATACATATAACCACTTCTACCCTAACCAGACTCCCTTTCACTTCAAAACAATTTGTGCAAAAAAGTCATCACCTTTTTCAAAAACTTGTCCAGATAAATGTATCCCAGCTCATGTACTATTCACTCAAAAATCCTAATAATGATAGCCTCAGTAATAGCTAAACCAGTTGCGCATATCTTTAATTTATCCATCAATACTGGTATAATACCAAGCTTGCTTCTAGAATAATACTTCTAAACCTCCTCTTTTTCTTACAGGATTGCAGGACTATTTCTAATCTCTGCCATGGTGCTAAACTGCTCAAAAAGTTGATCTTCAAGCAATTTCTTTAAGATGTAAACAGGTTCTCTTTTCCCAGTTACAGCATGGCTTTCGCAATGGATACAGCAATGTCATTACTGTTAATTCTAAGAATAACTACATCATTTCAAATATGGAGTAAAGATTAGTTTACTGGTGCCCTCTATAATGGCATGATAGGAGCATTTGAAACAATTGACCATCCTCTGCTACTCTATAAACTGCAGAACTCAGGTTTTGGACAAGACCCACTGAAATGGAATAAAATACATACATCTTCTCACATGGAAATTATAATCCAATATGCAGATGACTTGACACTAATATATGTAGTCTCTTCAATGAAACAGTTCCAAGATGGCATTTCTTTGCAATAAGTGAAAACTGGCTAGAAAAATATACACTATTCTTACATCCAAATAAAACTAAACTAATGCTACTTTCACTTCCACTCCAGCAATCAAACTATTGCAACTTCAACATGTTATTGGTCGGTAGTACTAGAACTGTGCTAGCTAAAAATGCTACCTAGAGCCTGTTTATTGTATTTTTTGTGTTGCATTTAATTTAAAATAGTTTTTTTCTTAAAATTGCATTTTACCTGTCTCTGACCTAGCACGCACGTGTTGGGGTCATTTATTGCACTGTTCTGACTAGTTTGCTACTTGTGTGTCTCTGCTATCCTTAAACAAAAACAAAAAAATATTGCTATTTTCCCACTTTCTATAATTTAAAAAAAAAAGTTCAGTTACAGAGTTGCTGTTCTGAACTGTTTGTAAGTTTATTGGAGGCCAGTGCTTACTTGGGCTAAAGGGAAGTCTCTGTGTTCACCAGTGGCAGTGGTTAACACTGAGCAGCCTGCCTGTCCATGTAGGAGTGGTTACTGTCTAGAAACTGTAGTTTTATTTGCCATTTTGGGTCAATTCCAAACTCCTTGATCTCTCTCTCTCTTAAAACCTTGCAACTGTCTTTTTGCGCTGTTTTGCGCACAGAGTAGCATTGGGCAGCGCCGGTTAGCTGTGGTATACTATTCCTGGGTCCACAAAGTCTGCACTGCAAATTTTCCCTTAGAACTAGGCAAGCCTAAACTCAAGTGCTTCAGATCAACTGCTCTTATTGCAGCACTTGCATAACTCAAATCAGCACTTGTCCAAATCTCCTAGACAGCACTATTATTTTCCAAATCTCCTAGACAGCACTATTATAATACAGCATAAGACCCCCGATTGTCCGCAAGACAAGTGAAATTCATTTTTCCAAGCATGTCCAGAGGTCAGCTTCAGGTGTACTCTCTAGTTCATGTAGTGGAACTGGGCATCCTGAGGCAATGTCACAACTGCCTCATGTATACAGACAACCCTCTCCTCTTACCTCTAGACACAAACACTTGTGAGAGATGCAAATACACAGCCAGACTGGAGGCTAAGTGCTCTCAACCCATGATTGTAACAGACAGTCAAGAGGAGAAGAGACACACTAGCATCACACCACCAGTCACACATGGATCTACAAAACAAGCACTGGCAAAACATACACATAAATACACAAAAACATATTCGGAGGCACTAGGTACCAATCTGAAAAAGAAACAGGGCCCTCCAAAGCAGACAAGCAAGCAACCTGCACCTCCAAACACAAGCCAGAAAACACAGAATTCACCTCAGCAGTGTGCCTCACGACAGCCCCTAAGGCAAAACACCATACCCAACACGCTAGTAATAGGAGACTCTATAGTAAGGCACACAGATGTTCCACTCACCAGGTTGAACAAGGAGAAGGTCTCTCTCTCTTAAAACCTTGCAACTGTCTTTTTGCGCTGTTTTGCACACAGAGTAGCATTGGGCAGCGCCGGTTAGCTGTGGTATACTATTCCTGGGTCCACAAAGTCTGCACTGCAAATTTTCCCTTAGAACTAGGCAAGCCTCAACTCAAGTGCTTCAGATCAACTGCTCTTATTGCAGCACTTGCATAACTCAAATCAGCACTTGTCCAAATCTCCTAGACAGCACTATTATTTTCCAAATCTCCTAGACAGCACTATTATAATACAGCATAAGACCCCCGATTGTCCGCAAGACAAGTGAAATTCATTTTTCCAAGCATGTCCAGAGGTCAGCTTCAGGTGTACTCTCTAGTTCATGTAGTGGAATTGGGCATCCTGAGGCAATGTCACAACTGCCTCATGTATACAGACAACCCTCTCCTCTTACCTCTAGACACAAACACTTGTGAGAGATGCAAATACACAGCCGGACTGGAGGCTAAATGCTCTCAACCCATGATTGTAACAGACAGTCAAGAGGAGAAGAGACACACTAGCATCACACCACCAGTCACACATGGATCTACAAAACAAGCACTGGCAAAACATACACATAAATACACAAAAACATATTCGGAGGCACTAGGTACCAATCTGAAAAAGAAACAGGGCCCTCCAAAGCAGACAAGCAAGCAACCTGCACCTCCAAACACAAGCCAGAAAACACAGAATTCACCTCAGCAGTGTGCCTCACGACAGCCCCTAAGGCAAAACACCATACCCAACACGCTAGTAATAGGGGACTCTATAGTAAGGCACACAGATGTTCCACTCACCAGGCTGAACAAGGAGAAGGTTACTGTCAGCTGCCTGTCGGGTGCTAGGATCCGCCACATAACACAAGCACTTAGGTCACTCCAGAACAAGTACAAGTATGACGCTGTCATTGTACATGTTGGTGTGAATGATCTAAAACGTACCTCTCTGGACTACATGAAAAGAGACATTGAGGAGCTCTCTGATCATGTAGCCCAAGCTGATATGACCCTGACCTTGAGTAGCATACTACCTTCACCTAGAATGATACCACAATACAAAGACAAAATGATCAATTTTAACAATTGGCTAAGCTTCTGGTGTCTTTCTAAGGGGATCCAGTGTCTGTCTGCCTGGGATGGCATGATAGACAAGCCTGCTGTTTCGCCAGAGATGGTTTGCACCTGTCACCCCTAGGCTTTCGAATACTGGCCAAGGCTCTTGCCGTCCTCATAGTGTCTTTTTTAGGCAAGGCTCAAAGGACAAACCAACCACCGTAACCAGCACAGGTAACCAAAAACTAAGGGTAATGCTACTCAACGCCAGAAGTCTCAACCTCAAAATGCATGTACTCGAGGCACTCCTCAGTATGGAGGAAATCGATGTTTGTGCAATGACAGAAACCTGGTTCAAGGCTCCAGAGAGCACCCCAGTACTACCAGGTTACAATTCATATCATACCTTCCGGTCTCAGTTACCAGATCGCAGTACAAAGGGCGGAGGTGTATCCATATTCATCAAGGATACCCATATCTCCAGGTTAATGGAGTAGCATGATGCCCCAGAGATCATCCATGCGCAACTATCAGCAGGCAAAACCACATTTCAAGTCGTAGCTTGTTATAGATCACCCACCATGTCCCAAGATGCTCACTCAGCATTCCTTGAGGCATTGGAAAATATAAAGGTCCTACCCAACACCATAATTTTATGTGATTTCAACTACCTGATATAGACTGGGTGAACTACCAAAGTTCTAACTCCTATGCCCAGTGGTTCATAGAATTTATAAATTCAAATGCCCTTGAACAACTGGTATGTTCTCTCACTAGAGAGGACAACATATTGCATTTAGTCATCACAAATATGGGCGCCCATTGTACCACACCCATTATCACTCCCTCTCTGGTCAGATCAGACCCCAAACTGATAACCCTGGACGTCCTCACCCCTCCACCTCCCCCAGTCAAAGAAACCATCGTAAAAAACCTTTCCAAAGCAAACTTCAAACTACTTGCGTCAGAAGTGGAAAGCTTCACTATTCCCTTGCAGAAGGATAATGATATCCAGGATGCAGAAGCCTACACCAAGGCACTTTACATACATTATCAGGACTGCATGGACCATGCTATCCCAAATAAAACCAAGACTCCTTCCTCAAGCAAGAAGAAACCAGTCTGGTGGAGTAAACTATACAATAAAAGGAGGAGACTTATACAAAAAAAGGCCAAATCTCAAGTAGAAAAATCATCCCTGATCAGCATTAGTAAGAAATTGAGGGCCCTCATCAAGTCAACTAAAGCCAATTTCGAAAAGAAAGTTGCCAAGGATGCCAAGGATAACTATAAGGCCTTCAATGGTTATGTCAAAAACCTAAATGGCAATGCTCAGGTCTGTTCTGGGCTAGTACAAAATGGAACAAAATACACTGACCCCTCTGACATTGCCAACATCTTGGCTGACAGGTTCAGTGCAAATCCCCTCCCCACCGCATATTACTATTCCAGGGGATTGTGTAACTCCAATTATTACTGATATGTTGGTTAATAAGGCTCTATCTAAAGCTAAAAACACTGTCTCCATGGGACCAGATGGTGTCCCGGGCTGTGTGATACGCGAGCTCCAAAATAAATTAACCCCGCAACTGAATACCCTGTTCAGTCTCAGCCTCTCGACAGGATATGTGCCCATAGAATGGCACACAGCAATGGTGGTTCTGTTGCACAAGGGTGGGCCCACAACTGACCCTGGGAACTACTGACCAATAAGCCTGACCAGTCAAATCTGTAAGGCAATGGAGCGAATCATTATGGAACTCATAAATGGAGAGATTGGGAACCTCCAAACACACCAAACGGTGGTTCTGTTGCACAAGGGTGGGCCCACAACTGACCCTGGGAACTACTGACCAATAAGCCTGACCAGTCTGATCTGTAAGGCAATGGAGCGAATCATTATGGAACTCATAAATGGAGAGATTGGGAACCTCCAAACACTTGACCCCACACAGTTCAGCTTCATCAAGGGCAGATCATGCCTCCTCTACCTGGTGGACTTCTTTGAGACAGTTACTCAGGCTATAGATAAGGGAAAGGAGGTACACATGGCTTACCTTGACCTTGCTAAAGCATTTGACACCATTCCTCATTCGGGTATTATTGATAAACTCAACAACCTGGGCATAAACCACAAGATGGATCACAAACTGGCTCTCAGACAGATCCCACAAAGTAAGAGTAGCGGGATCTATGCCCGAATCCAGACCAGTAAAGAGCTGTGTGCCTCAGGGCTCTGTCCTGGGGCCCCTCCTGTTTGGCATATACTTCTCAGAAGTACAGGCAAGCACTGAAGAACTGTGGCTGACCAAGTATGTGGACGACTGCAAACTGGGTGCTATAACAGAGTCTCTGGCTGACATGGATATCCTCCAGAAGGGCCTTAATGAGACTGATGCATGGTGTCAAAGCCAAGGTCTCAAGCTAAATGCTAAAAAATGCATAGTAATCCCCTTTGGAAAAAACAGAGTACTCGCAAACAACCACATAGGACGTAACCCCCTGAAATCTGAAGAAATAATAAGGGATCTAGGGACCCAAGTAGATAGTCAGCTTTCCTTTGATAACCATGTTGCCAAGGTGGTTAGAAAATCCTTCTATGTGACCCATCTGATCATGAAAGGGTTCGCATCAAGATATAAGGATGTAGTGGTGCCCCTCTACTCTTCCCTCATCAGACCCATTATTGAGTACAATGCACCAATTGGAATGTACCTGGCTAGGCATCTCCAGCAGCTGGAGAGACCACAGAGGTACCTCATTAAGTGGATCACTGGCCTCAAACAGTTGCCCTATGCAGCACAATTGAAAAAACTAAGGCTTTTTTCTGTTGCATCCTGCCTTCTCAGAGGTGATCTCTGTCTAACATACAGAGCCATGTCCAACCCAGAACTGTTGAACATGCTGCATTTAGCAAAACCAAATCTACTCGAGCTACACACTCTAGGGATATAAACCTCAGCACAACAATGAATAGAACATGCTGGAGGGATAGATTCCCTTCACAAAGACTTCCCTTGCTATGGAACAAAGTCTCGATCTACATAAGACAGAGCCCCTCACTATCACTCTTCAAGAGGAACCTTGACGAGTGGATGGGTAACAGAAAGTTCACACCACGGATCATACCAACAGCTCTACTAGACAGGGACCAAGGGTACTAGCTGCTAGATCAATGGCCTAGGGAACTAACCAAAGGGGCGGTGAATACCGCACAACATGGCTGGGCTAATATATGCCTTCGGGCAGATAGCCTAGTACCAATCTATGAACCTATGTTGGAAAGTATAACTGGCCAGAGATTAAGATTCTATCAGCACATTTAATATGCAGTTATAAAAACACAACCACAAAGCAGGAGTTCTTTATAAAGTTAAAGTTTTTCTAACAGAATATTGCATGTAAGAGTATAGTTCATATTTATCTCCTCCCCAATCTCCTATATGCCTCATCAGTTTGGCTAACCTCTGAGCTTGCCCAGCTGGAACAGTTGTATAATAAAATTCCAAAGTTTCAAGTAACCCTATTAAGTGAACATATCACTGCCTGGCACTTCACTCCCTCAACTGGCTGTTGTTACCTAAAGTAACTAGGATACACCCACATTATGACTGCCTACAACATCTTCTGCATTCAGGGAAGATGAAAACTACACTCATTAAACCAATACTCGCTGAAAAATCCAAAAAGCATAATGGTGACTATTTATACTCTGTATAAATTGCTAACCTGTGGAACTCAGCCCCAAAAGATATTAGAAATATCTGCTCTTATCTACAAGTTAAAGTCCCATTGAAGGTGTACCTGCCCACAAAATGGTCCTGCATTTGTCACAACCCCATTACTATGTTCCTGTGTTATTTAACATTTTATCCTGTCTGTAATTTAAAATCCCAATTAAAGCATACATATCAATAAAATTGTCTTGCCCTTGCAGCATATGCCTTGCTGACTCCTATCCTCTTATAATTCATATCAAATAAATATGAGTATATTGTCACACTTTTACTTAAATAAGCTCATGGTTATAGGTCTCATATACCTTTTTACTGTTTGAATGTAATATGCATTTGCCTCATTTGCTGTGTGTGTTAAAACTACAAAGTGACTACATGCATACACTGTGAAATAATGCTGAATGTTCTTTTGGTGTGTGTGAGCTTAAATGCTTTGTGTATTCTGTATATGTGTGTGAGGTTAACATGCTGTATATATTCTGGGGTCTATATTATAACTTCGAAGATGTAAAACTTTGAATGTTATAATATCGAACCCACTACAATGAATGATGAAAATAGCGAAGTCCCAGAACATCGAAATCTTACCTAGGGCAAGATTTCGGGGGCCGTTCCGTGGCTTCGCTATTTCCTCCACTGTGGTGTGAGAGTTACAGACCTTAGGGTTAGGGTGTGGGTTAAGGTAAGTGGATAGTTAGTAATGTATGTATGGTGTAGTGTAGGGTTGGGTTTTGTTAGCTCTATGCATGTGTATTAATTAGTTTGTTTGTGTATAGTTTCGTAGGGTATGTGCGCGATAGTTACGGACCTTAGGGTTAGGGTGTGAGTTAAGGGAAGTGGATAGTTAGTAATGTATGTATGGTGTAGTGTAGGGTTGGGTTTTGTTAACTGTATGTGTGTGGTTTATTTATTTGGTATGCTTGTGTTGTGTGTATATTTCTTGGAACAGCTAATTTTTTCCCTGGGAAAAAATTTGCTATTCTGAGCGTTCGATGTTATCATAATTTGAAATTCCAAGTTCGAACTTATGGTGTTCGATATTTTGGAATTTTGAATAAATGGTATAGACCCTGTAGTCTGTATATGTGTGTGTGCGTGTGTGTGCGTGTGTGTGCGCACGCTTGTGTGCATGTGTGTGCGTGAGATTAACATGCTGTAATTATTATATAATGTGTGTAATGTTGCTCAGCTCTTAACTTGGATACTTCTGAGTGTTATATAGTATGTTTCTACTGTTAGCTCATTCAAATGTATGGAATGCAGAGCTTTTCTTCCATGGCCACTGCTGAAAAGGGGTTTTTCCCAGTCAGACTTTCCCCCTAATCAAAGGTGAGCGAATGAACAGATGAATGAATGAATGAATGAATAAATAAATAAATGAATAATAGCTCATACTAATCTCACTGTACAATGGCAGTGTTTCAAAGACCATGGATTAAAGTGCATGCCTACATAAAACACTTTGAGCCTTTACTGCATTTTCATGTATTATTAGTGAATAAATGACATAGAACCTTTATAAATAAGTTGTATTTATCCTGTCTAGTCACATATTCATTGTTACAGGTTCACTTATTACTTCAAATATTGTTACTCTGAGTACATAGTACTTTTCATGCTTAGTAATCTATATCTGATTGTATTACTCCTGATTTATGCACATGTTGCTAAGCTTATTGCATTATTTCATGGTTTAAAAACTTGTCATATTGTGTATATGTATACATGAGCAGACAGATGATCCGCTGTGGCGACCCCTAACCGGGAAAAGCCGAAAGAAGAAGAAGATATATATATATATATATATATATATATATATATATATATATACATATATATATATATATATATATATATATATATATATATATATATATATATATATATATTTATTATACTTTAACTGCACCTGTTGGCCTGGCTAGCTTACCTCCTGGTTAACAAATACATTTCTGAATTTTATGGTATTTTCTCAGAAATGTGGAAGATGTTTGTCATTGATAATGGTAATTAAATGATTGGAGGGCGAGAAGTTAATGCATAAAATATATATACCATTTCTTTCATTTAAAACACACTGCTCATAATGTATCAATAAAAGCCATGTTTCTCTTTAGCAAACTGTAATATTTTAAATTTGAAAACTTTAATCTGAAATGGCATTTTCGTGGAAGGTTTAATATGTAATTGTGACTTCAGATCTTAGACTATTCTGATCAACAAAATGCAAATAAATAAATAAAATTTATTAATCACTTTGTGTCCCCGTCTTTACCCCTATACATGTTCTTTGTACCATGACTAAAAGGACAAGATTCCAGGTATTCATACCAGAAATGAGGTTCCTTTACAGAGTAGCTGAACTCTCTCTTCACAACAGAGTAAAGAAATCAGTAGTGGGGAAGGACTGTGGACTAGTTTATTTATTTGCAGTTTATTAACCGGGAAAGTCCATTGGGCCTAGAAGAACCCGTTTTCAATGGAGGCTGGGGGAGAAAAGCTCCATAATTCAGTATTTACAAAAATATATTGTAAAATTCGTAGTCCATAAAAGAAAAACCTATTTTGAATTATGTAATTCAGTAACCGAAAAGCTATGAGGAAATTTAGAGAGAGAGAGAGTTCCTTCTGACTGAGTTGAGGTGGCTTGGGCACCTAGCTAAAACACTCATTGGTCACCTCCCATGGGCAGTGCCAGAGCTGATCCATTGGAAGGAGGGTCCACAACAGAACAAGAGCACTTTGGTGGGATTGTACCTCCAGTGATGAGATGGAGATTGTTGCTGCTGACTGGGAAATGTGGCACAGCTAAGCTTGCTATCACTGTGACCCTTATCAGGACAAGCAGTTTATAAAAAATATATATTAAAACTGGAGAAATGTATATAACCCTATTCATAGATCTGAGGCCCTTATGAGCCTAGCCAAGAGTTTATCCCATGTTTAGACAAGTCAGCACCTGATGTCCCTGTCTAGCAGGGACACAGGTGGAACTCCGGGGTGTATTTTCTGTTTCCCATCTAGTTATCCAGGTTGCACTTAAAAAGGGGTAATGAAGTAATCTGCTTGACCTGGAGAGGGAGTCTATTCCACAGATGGGGGAGTCTCTGGGACACAAATCTGTCCCGCCAACAAGTCCTAGTGATGTCACAGACCAGGTTGAGATCACATGTGCGGGTTACTTGAGTGGAGCTTGACTTGCTTCATAGTTAATTTGGCTTACTAATAGTAAAATATAGCCTCTGCCAACAGATAAAAATTGCTTGGTCCCTGCAGTCTGTCTGTCCATTTCTTTATCCAGAAGGCATAGAGTGCTCATGTCTTGCCAGGTTCTTGCTGCCTTATATTCTGGAACTGGTTATACAAGTGGTCAGTGATTATACCATTATTACAGGTTCATAAAGGGTAACCAAAAATGGCACACTCAGATCTGGAGTAATCAGTATATAACTAGATGGGAAACAGTCAAAGTGCTCTGCTCCTAATGGTTACATATCGACTGAGTATGACCAGAGTAAATTTTGTTCTACAGGTCTGAAAATACAAACAGATGAAACTGATACATTTAGCATGTCAAAATTTAATCAAACATATAGTATCTTAAGGTTACTGCACTTCCAAGTGTTATTTTCTGGCATATATCCATATTCTGTTATCACAGTTAATGGAAATTTTCTTTACAAGCCAGCAAAAAGCAGAGGAAATAGCTTTTGTTCTGTGTACCTCAAATTACAGCACTTACATTACTTCCTGTATTCAAAACACACTGTAGATAACATGACCATTTTCTTGACCTTCAACCCCTCCCTTCCAGCTAACTGTTTTGTGGATACTTTTATCTATAAAGTAGTCAACCTCTGCTGTCAAGTTTGCCTTATGTATAACATCATTAACCATAGCTTGTTGGGCAATTGTCAGCAGGATAAGTTGAGCTGTAACAGAGTTTTGTCCTGTATATGACTGTATCAGCAAACAGACATTGAAATTGTCAGGAATACCTGAAATTATGCAGGCTAAGTTATCCTACTTGCGCTAATATCTGGTACAGCAGTAAATCTGACTAAGGTGCTGTCAAATGGTTTAGACATATCTTCAGCATTCACAGACTGCAAACAATGATACGGCATCTGAGTAGCATATGCATGCATGTAAAGCAATGATATCCTTTGAATCACAAATAACTAATATCATCATGAATACCAGTCCCACTACATCTGCAGCTCTAACCATATAGGCTTCTGAGCATTTTTATAAGTCAAGAGCAAATCTAAATTTTGTTTTGACAGGATAGTATACAAAGTAATGAGTTTCAGGCACAGAAAATATTTATAGCACTTTTAATTTACGCTAAGGTGATTCCCACTGAGTAATAGAGCTGTTTCTTGAAGATCATGTGCACATTTTTTACTGTTTCTTTTCTTCTATAATTATGTTGTCATCATGCATTAGCCTTTCTTATTCATAAATATGTCATTTTTACTTCAGTCATTTCAATGGAACTACATTTATTTGTTTATTTATGTTAATAAATGTGTGAAACTTGCATTTGTATTTAATGTACGTTGAGCAACTGTTCACTTGCTTCCTGATTTCCTGTTATCTAATCCCACTTTTTTGATGAAGCAGTTATGGGGACAAACAGTCTGTAGTGGTGGGTGTATTTTCTGTAATATGCACAGATTTCAACACATAAAGTGATGTAGACTGTAGCACAATCATTCAGTCAGTCAGACTATAGATCAATAAATAACTAAATACAGTTATATTCAAGTAATATGGAATGTGAAAACATGCTAATATTATGCTGTATGTGCAACAGGCTTTAAATCAGGGTGTTGCCGCAGACCTTGGACAAGAAGAAGAAGAAGAAGAAGGGTGTTTAGACCCCGTTTAACTTATCATGACTGCATGAAATGGAAATTGTCAAGAGATGCAGGGTGGACAGTGAAACACTGGAGAAACTATACAACCTATTGCCCCTACCTCAGGGCACATGGAAATTGTGGTGAACCCATACCAGTAGAAACAAAGGTATGTTTATCATTAGGTATACTACCTACTGGTACTTTCCAGAGACCAGCAGGGGATATATTAAGGGTATCACAGGCATCAGCCTCTAGAATATTCCATCTGTTTTTAAATGCAGTGCTACTACATGCAAGGGATCTTATCTATTTCCCACAAACACCACAGGAGAGGGCAAGTACCATGCAGGAATTCTTTGCAGTAGCACACTTCTCTGAAATTTTGGGGGCCACAGAGTGCATGCACATTGAAATAAAAGCCCCACCCTGGGATCAGGGAAGGAGATAAATCAAAAGAATTCTCTATAGACTGTCAGGTTGTCTGTAATGCCCAAGGGATCGTCTACAATATCTGTCCAGGTAACCCAGGCAGTATCCATGACTCACACATATGACACACTTGCCAGCTGTACACCAGGGTTGCTAGGGGTGACATTCCTCAAGGGCAAAAAAAATGTATTATCATGCCATTCAGCAAAAACACAGCCCCTACTGATTATCGCATTAACGGCAACCCCCTGAGTACACAACCCGTGGTGAGAGACCTGGGTACTCAGGTTGACAACAGTCTCACATTTAACCATTGTCTGGTGGTAGTGGTCAGAAAAGCCTTTTACTTCATTCATCTCATAAGTAAAGGGATTGCATTCAGAAAAAAGGAGGTTATTACCTCTCTGTACTCTTCCCTCATTACACCTATAAATTGAGTATAACGCCCCATTTGGTATGTACTTCTCCAAACAATTGCACCATCTGGAAAGGCCACAGAAATACCTCACAAAGGGAATCCATGGCCTCCAACATCTGTCCTATGTGGACAGGCTCAAACCACTATCACTTTACTCTGTATCATACAGATGTCTCAGAGGTATAAGGCAATATCGGACCCTGCCCTACTAGAGATGCTCCATATCCGTAAGTCTAACTCCTCGGGCATTACCCGCTTGATAAGCCTAAATCTAATATGCAACATCAACAAAACCTGCTGGAGAGACAGGTTTGTCTCCCAGAGGCTGCCCCATCTCTGGAATAGACTTACCATACATGTCAAACAGAGTACCTCACTGACCCTCTTCAAGTGCAGCCTTGATGAGTGGATGGGAAACCACAAAATTTGTCCCAGCGATTCCACCTTTTTCCCTCATTGACAGGGGGTGACAGGTGCTGACTCTTGGCTAGGCTTTTAAGGGCCCCAGGGCCATTAGCCTAGTAACCTCCTATGATCCTATGATCTAGTGAGGGATGTATGCTATGCATCAGAGCCCTGGCTCATGACATCCATGATAAAATTATCCACTCCCACTGAGCAAGGATACAATGATGCCCACGCTCAAAGTAGGAGTATCATAGAATGTGTGTTTGGTTTGCTAAAGTCAAGGTTCTGGAGTCCAGACACAACAGGAGGTTCACTACAGTATGAGCTGGGCACCTGTGATGAAATACTTACCTTCTGTGCCATGTTACACAATATAATTCTCAGGAAACAGCTTCAAAAAGGACAGCAAGGGGCAGGACCACATTTTCAAACACCACAGACAGGGCCAGCAGGAGCTGTAGCAGCAGGTACAGATGAAGGGTCTGAGGGAGAACCAGCAGCTGCAGAAAGTGCTCACAGATGGAGGCGTGCATAGTATGACCTGGTTCTGGCTAAGATGCAAAGGATAGCACACAGACTCACGCTTAGGTCAAACCCTAACACCATATGGACAAACACATAGGAATCTGATGCCTGTCAGACACCATAACCTTTACTTAACCATGTAATGGTTGTTTTCTGATAGCATCAGACATTGACAACCCCCAAGGACACAATTATTACCGGAAGTAATGACAAGGTAATTGTGGAACCTGTAAAGAAAAAAAAAACAAGTTATGTAACTGTTTATTGTCATTAGAACATACATATATGCCCATAAGCAGAGCCTTTTGTCTGAGTTGTACAGTTATATCAGTAATATCTCCTGTGTAAGATATTTACAACTTACAGATATGTATTAGAAGCAATAATTTGCATCAAGCATTTCAGCTGACTACAACCCATAAAACATGGAACAGGTCAATTATACCCTCATTTGCATGACTATACCAAGAAGCTAGACTGAAGTACCTAATGCTTTCAATGCTGTAATGACAATACTAACTGAAATACAATGCAGTACAACTATATAGCAGTAAGCCATTCACAAATGTATAGGAACAAAAAGTCAACGACTTTAGCTCTACAATGCATATTGATAAGTCCAAGAAAGCATCAGCTAGCCACTGTGTACATCAGAGTTATATGCACAAAGACATGCAAAAAGGGCAGGGCACAGTCATCATCATTTGTACATGGTGGTGGTGGTGGGAGAGTAGGACTGACACCAAAGAAGTGAGTGTGTGCACATATGTATCTAGCAGAGTATAGTGTTCAGGGCCATTAATAACAGATATATCACACTCAGCAGTTCTGTTTACATAGTTTGCATGTGTGTAAAGTGGTATGGGCAAGTGAATTAGCTTTTTATGTGTGTGCACATACATGAACACAATTAAGCACTGTGCTAACACTACATCATGACATTTTGGACATGTGTGTGAGCTGTGAATGGCAGACTACTCAGTGCAGCGTCATCACCCCCTACCAAGAGAACCACCTCTGCCATGAGTTGCACTGGCATTTCCATGGCCCTAGCTAGAAGTGGTGTGCTACCTGAACATGAGAGATGTCTGTTGGATGAGGTCACATCAGGAAAATGTCCAGAACCATGACCCTGTGGCTTACCATGTCTGGGTGTGGACACTGCAGTCACTGAAGGAGTAGTAGATGGAGTCTCATTGCGAAAGCGGGATCCTGCATGGCCACATCTGCTAACACCAGAAGATAGAGTGGCTTTCTGGCCACATGGATGCACACTCTCCCCCAGTAGACATTCCCTCACAGAAACTGCCAAATCTAGTGTGTCATTCATCTGTCTAAGGAATTGCCCACACAGTTCTGTGAGTCACTCATGTCAGAATGCACAACATTCAGTAGTCACACTATCTCTTCTGAGGCCTGGGTGGAACATGTCTGTGCCTCCATTATGGCCCTATACATATGTCTGGTGGCACCTAATGACATACTAGCTTCAGGAGGAGAGTGAACAGCAGGCCTCCTCTGAGCACCTCTACCAAACTTCCTGTATGTCAACCCACTGTCACTATGGCTACCAGGAGAGGCAATTGGCTCTGCAATTGGCGTAACCACACTAACCTGATCAACTGTGTCAGCCATAACCTGTCCTATATCAGAGGTCTCTGTCTCCTGGTTATGCAGAGGCATACTGACTGTGTCTGAAATAGGGGCAGGGGATGTGGGAATCACAACCTCAGTGTCAGATAACCCTCTGCACCCCCAGACTGTGCCTGTTTATCACTACCATAATCATCAGAGGATACTGATAATCAGACATCAGGTGGTAGGAGTTCCACATTGCCACTCTTGGTATCACCTGTGATAACAAGCAATAAACACAATAAACATAAAACTGGAGAATAAAATGAATCACATATTTTCCTTATAATTAAGGTACATTAAACTTCATAACAAATGCTAAAGCTACAAAAAAAACTTTACTGTCATATAAATATGAATCTTTCTTATATACAGTGTTAACAATAAACAAATGTATGTTTACCATGTGCAGGTGGGCTGGCCGCCTGCAACCCAGAAGTGCTTGTATGAGAGTAATGGAAAGGAAAGAAATCTGCTAAGTCTCACAATGCAAATGAAATAAGAAAAAGCGAACAGACACCTTCACAAATGTAGATTAAAAAGGTTCTCATAAAAAAAGGCAGGGAACAGTTGGCTGTCCACCCCAAACACAAAGCAAACTGCAAACTCCACTCCTTCTGTATGACTGTAGTCTGACTCACACAGTTATTGCTTGCTCTCTCTCTCTCTCTCTCTATATATATATATATATATTTATATATATATATATATATATCATACATCTTAGATATATGAATATAAAGATATAACAATGACACCTTTGCTTCTTGCATACCCGGAAGGTCTTTTTTGTGACACTCTGGGTCTCTCATCCACATCTGCACCGATGTCAAGAATTCTGGTGGAACCCTCTAATTAGCTATCTTGATTTCTGATAGTGGAGAGGAACTCCTCCATTTCAGTTAGTGGTGTTTTGGTAGCAGGATTCCCCCCACCCCATTACCACCTGTTCCCAGGCAATTGCAGTGGCCCTACAGTGGGCAGAGGTTATCATATGAGTTGTCTGGTGTATTACCTGAGAGTAATGTCCATGGCCTCCAAATGCATTAAGGCCATTGACCTCCTGCTGCCATATCCTGTCTTAGGTAGGTTGGTCACCTTTACCTCTCCCTAACAGAAAAGCTCCATGGTGACTTAAGGCCTGGATAATTACCTCATTTTCTGCATCACTATAATGAGGCTTACTGGGTGCAGATGTCTTCTTGGGTGTCATATCCCTGTATGAAAGAAAACAGATATAATAACAGATATAATGACTAGATAGAATGGCTGTGAACTCAGTTTTGTGTGACTGTATGCAAGCAAAATGCACTCAAACAATTTCTACATATTAAGTGCTCCCTTACGACTACACACAAGTTAGGGTCCATAAACCCCCACCAACCTCCCCGGCTAAAAAGAAGTATATTTAAAACTCAGTTGTCAGCACAGATCTTATAACTCTTTTGTAATAGATATAACACAGATTTAAACTTTGTAATATTTGGTGCATTAACAATAACAACTCTAAATGCAGCATTAAAAAAGTAACAGCAAAATGTTACAATTACGATATCCACTGCTGTAGAGTTCAGTCTGGTAGAAATACAAAAACAGAACACTTTTTTCTTTGCTAACACAGAAAAAAATGCCAGACCTTGCTACATATTTACAATACAATTATCTGCAAAGTGTGAGAACGAACATGACATACAAAATAAAATAATATTAATAAATTGCTCATGTACCTTTTTGTAGTATAATTGTAGAAATGCAGACATGGCTATGGCAAAAGCAAAGGATAAAAGTGAATAAATCTAAAATTATACATTTCAGCAGTCACTGCACTTCACCTTTTAATGTTAAATAAAAAGCATTACTTAAGAAATAGTTACATACCTTGACAATATATCAGTACAGAAAATAGAGACATTTCCCAATGTCTTGTTTTACTAGCAGTATCAAGCTCCCTGCTTCAAAACACTCTCCCCAGTAAAATACAAGGGCATTAGTTACACCATCACATTTATATATAGTGCAGAATCTGCCCTGTAAGGACTGTGTTTAAGCAAATGAGGTGACCAATCAATAGCATTCCCAAATACCAAAAGCTGTATCAAGTGTAAGGAATGTAAACATGGTACAGGACCTACACAACTGCATGCACACACCCTAGCAATGCAAGGACCAGCACTGAGAAGCATTCCCTGTTAATGGCATGCAGGTATCTTTGATTGCCCTAACTGCAGGAGCAATCAGCTTTCACATTCTCACTTCTTTGATACACACCTACTAAGGGTGTATCAGAGAAGAGACTTGAAAAAAGTTTGTAAGTAGGCTGTGGTGGTGCAGTGGTTAGCGTTGTCGCCTCACAGTGACAGGTTCTCCCGTTCGATTCTCGGCTGTTGCACCTTCTGTGTGGAGTCTGCATGTCCTCCCTGCAGTCGAATGATGCTAAAGACATGCAGGTAGGTGTGAGCGAGAATGGGCGTGCCTTCTTTGAAGGTTGGGCATCAGGCTGGCAACTCAGCATCGTAAAAACCCACTACCAATCATGATCGGACCAGAGTTTCACTGTGGCGACCCCTAACCAGGAAAAGCCGAAAGACTAGCCCTTAGTAGGAAATGTTGTTCATATTCAAGGGAGTATAGGCATTGTTAAAGATAATATATGGCAAGAAACAGAGCTAGAGTTGTTATTATGAATGCATAGATAATGAAAGGATGCAACAAAGAGAAAGAAGGGATACACCTGCAGTGAATGCAGTCTTTAATAGCATGTGAGTACATGCCTATACTAATTGTCTGCAATATCCCAATTATCCAGACATTCACAGTCAAATTTGAAAGGACAACTTTTATAACTTGTTTCTGTTGCAACTTCAATGTGGCTTGATACAATGTCACATTATCATTACATCTAAACTCTTTATCACCTTGCTAATATATGTCTTTGTCTGTGGTAGCTCTGGGAAATAATATAAAATGACTCCTTTCAATACCTTTGTTTGAGGGTTCAAATCCATACAGTTTCCTGTGGTTAAACATGCACATGTAAAGTATTTTATCTACAATAATTTATTTTTTCTTGTATCATTTGCACACCACTTGGTAGTGTGAAAATTACTTTCACTGCTTAAGAAAAAAGGTGAATTTAGTTTAGGCTACCACAGGTAACGCAAACCAGTCAGTTGGCATTGCACGGCCATCAGCACTCTGGATAGTACTCAGGGAAGAAACTACACCTGGTAGTTAATGCTCTCTGTGGCGCAAGGTGTAAGTGCAGTGAGCGTATAGATAAAGTATATCTGATGCATGGTTTGAATCCACTGAGGTGATACTTTTACAGAGGATTGTTGAATACATATTCAATCACATTTTGTGATACCATTGTGTTGTTTAAAAATCAACTGTTGTCACTACTGGTAACAACATGTGATCATTAGTCTGCCTGCTTTAACATGATTTCTCATTAATTGTAATTCTGATAATGTATTACACAATGTACATGTCTGATATAGCAAGGAGATTTGAGAAGGAAGAATTGTTCACTTGAATGTACTTCCTGGTCCTGTCATTGCTACATGTACCCAGACATTGCATTTCATTAATTTTATGTAATTTCTCGAACATATATTATTCTTCTAATTTCTTTTCCATTTGCTCTCTGCTTAGCAGCACACAAACAGGGTTCACTGTCTAAGGAAAAAGGTGAAACTTTTAGTTTAGGCTGCCTTAAGTACCTGAAACATGCCTGGCATTATTATGTGCTTCCCCCCCACAATAGGTTTAGTACGGTCTACTATCAAAATTTTGAGTGTTACATCGCTGAATCCACTTACATGTAGTCCAAACTGTGAATGCTGATAACGTCAAACAATAATATTCCAAACTGTTAAATTATGCCCCCTTCCTGACCCATGTTAGCAATTGTTTTTGGGAGTGGAGTAATCAGAAATGTCACTCTTCAACTTTATTTCGGCATTTGGATAATTTGGCACTATGGATTTTGCATAAATAATTTGACGGTGTGAATGAACGGTGAAGTAAACGCAACATTTTGAGAGTAAACCGTTTAGTACTTACCTCAGTGAAGGCACCTGACAAATGTCAAATTCTGTGGTGCAAGGTATAATTGAAGTGAATCTCAAGAGAAATAAGGGGCATGAAGCATTGTTTGAATCTTGTTTACAGAACACTTTTCCATTATTCACAATATTTACTTTTCCATTTTTTTCTTTTTTCATTTTAAGGTACATTTGCTGTCCGCTTGGCATCACACAGAGTTCACTGCTTAAGGAAAAAAGTGAACATTTTACTTTAGACTACCTTAGGGAGCTGAAACATGCCTGGCATCATTGCACAGCCCCCCGCCACAAGGACAGTACTTAGTTCAGTAAATACGCCTGGCAGATGTCAAATTGTGTGGTACAAAGTGTAACTGAAGTGAATTGAGAGAAATAAGGCACTTGAAGGATTGTTTGAATCGTGTGCAATTTATCACAGTGTCTTTTTTTATTTACCTTCTTTTTAAGGTTCATTTGCTCTTCACTTGGCAGTGCACAGTGTGTACTACCAAAAGGAAAAAAATGAAAACTTTACTGTAGGCTGCCTTAGGTAACTCAAACACTCTTGGCAACATTGCACTTTTTTCAGCATTCTGGACAGTACTGAGAGGAGAAATTCCATCTTGGAATACATAATTATAATCGCACACTTATAGGCCACTCTGAAGTGTATCTCCATTCATTCAGATATCACTAGATGTCAAATTTCCATGGAGAAAAGCTAGTTTTCATGTTGCAATGTTAGGTAATATGTTAAGTTGCAATTTTTTGCATCATTTAAACCATGGGTTCAATTCCTAGCTGTTACAATAATATTTTAACATTGGGTAAGCTTCAAAACGTAAATATGTCAGTTCAGCATCTTTCACTTTCCAAAGTGCAGTGCCCAAAAGTCATACCAATAAGCAGTCCATTGTTGATCTTTAAAACCTGTGATAATGGGTGGAGCATCAAACATGACACAGACATATGCCATTTTTTCATACCTTTACTGCTTTCTGCTGTAAGTAGTGCCAATATGCCTGCCAAGAAGTGCATCTGCTTTCCATTGTGCAAATGCACTTGGCAAGGTTGTGCATCTTTGCATAATAACATTAACATGTGAGATCTGAATTAGACACCACTTCAGACATATTTTCTGAGCTTGACTTTTGCAGACATGGCTGGTGAGGGAGAGAATAGTGCTAAATTTAGAGCACAAAGGTGGGATGTTGAGTAGTCCAGGATATTTGTGGCATTCCTTGCGAAGTTTTACAACCATATGCTGCTGCAGAAAGATTATGTCAGGTCTCATTTAAGGCTGATGTTTGGAATAGCTTAGCCAAGGCTTTCCCCAATGCAAATGGCATTCTATGAAATGGAGAACACACATATGCATTTGTTGCACAACCTGGGATGCACAGTACCATCTCTTTAAAACATTGCTTTTTACAAATATTCCAATGTCTAATAGTATTGTCCATCTTCTCCTCTGGTGCTTGTGACTTAGATAGGTAGGAGGTTCAATACCCAACATGTAAGGCTTGTGTGTGTCTCTGTGTGTACAAGAATGTATGTATGACTTGATGGTGTATCCACTTCCTCTGAGAATAATATATTTAACTGTTTTCACAGCTCCCTTAATTCTGTTTTATGGTAACATCCTGTATGAAACACACTGATGAGGTCATCCTGACAAGTGTGCACTCTCTTCTGAAATTCAGACTTCTCCTGTGATGCTTGCAGCTAGTGAATTACTCTCTGGATTGTATATCCTAGATAAATAGGAGGTTTAATACCCAGGAAGGAAGAAGTGTGTGTGTGTGTGTGTGTGTGTGTGTGTGTGTGTGTGTGTGTGTGTGTGTGTGTGTGCGTGTGTGCGTGTGTGTGTGTGTGTGTGTGTGTGTGTGAGAGAGATAGACTGTCTATATCAATTGTTGGTGTATCTACATCTCTTGAGAATAACACATTTAACTGTTCTCACAGCTCCCTTATCTTGATTTTTCCAGAAAACATCTCATCTGAGACACCATGATGAGATCATCCTGAAAAAAGTGCAATCTGTCCCTAAGAATCAGACTTCTCTTGTGGCACTTGTAAGTAATACAGTGCTCTTTAGATTGTGTGACTGAGATAGTAGGTTTAATACCCAACATAGAAGACTTGTTTGTGTGGGTGCATCATTTAGTGAGTCCACTTCTCCTGACAGTAACACATTTAACTGTTATCACAGCTCCCTTATCAACATTTTTTTACAGTAGCTTCTTCTCTGAAACACACTGATGAGGTCATCCTGACATAAGTGCAATCTCACTCCTAAGAATCAGACTTCTACCTTCAGAGTAATAAGTAATAGGTAGTAGATTCAATACTAACCATGGAAAGCATCTGTGTATTTAATGCTTGTGGTTGCCTCACCCCTGGAAATAGGGCTCAGCACTCCCTTAAACTGACTTTTATGGAAACATCTTGCATGAAACATACTGATGAGGATGTCCTGACAAAAGTATAATCTCACCTCTGAGAGTCAGATTTGCCCTGTGATGCTTATGACTAACACAGTACTCGCTAGGCTGTGTAACTTAGAAAGCTAGGAGGTTTGTTGCCCAACATGGAAGACGTGTGTGTGTGTGTGTGTGTGTGTGTGTGTGTGTGTGTGTGTGTGTGTGTGTGTGTGTGTGAGTGTGTGTATCACTTGGTGGCATATCCACTTCTCCTGAGAATAACACATTTAACTGTACTCACGGCTCCCTTATCCTTATTTTTAAGTAACATCTTCTGTAAAAGACGCTAATGAGGTCATCTTGACAAAAGTGCAGTCTCTCCGTTGACAATCAGACTTCTCCTTTGGCACTTTGCAAGTAATACAGTGCTCTCTAGATTATGTAATTAGAAAGGTGGGAAGTTCAGTATCCAACATGGTAGATGTATGTGTATGTGTGAAGTTGCTTACAGTTAGGTGAGGATGTGCTCATTTAATTTACGCTCTGGATATATTTTAAAATCTAAGATGACTACACCATCCCCTAAGCCCATCTTTCACATCCACAACTTCGTTGCTACACAAGGGTGAAGCTATGCATAGTGTTTTTAATGTAAAGATTACAATTTTCTATGTATTATGTAAAAGAAGCTTTGCTTCTTTAGGCAATACTGTGTCCATAGATTTGTACATTCATGCTTAAAATGACAGTGTCATAGGTTGAAAGATAGCCATTTAAAGTTTTAGAAGAAAAGTGATGCAAACATTTGTGTAGTGGTGTGTGAAGAGAACATTTCCATTTTTCAACTGGCAGGTGTTTTGTGTGGCATCAGTAAGAGCACACAAGTACAACATTATATTGTCTGCATATACCCCTTGTTCATCACACTGATGAGGGCATTGTTTCACAATTGAACTGTCACTATTTAAATGTTAGACTACTCCTGTGGTGCCTTCATGTCTTACACTATTCTCTATAATGTGTTACTTTCTCTATAATGTTTTACTAGAAGATGTTCGAATGCAGCAGTGCTTAACTTTTTGCGAGTGTGACTCCCAATGGAGTCATAATTGGTCTACACACATATGTAGTACAAGCCCTGATTGGCTGTAAAAATACTGTTATAATTTTTACCTCCTTGCCAATACACTGCTGATGTCATTCCTTCATAGATGCTATATGTCTCAGTTGTAGTCATTATTCTCCTGTGGCACTGTTTGCAGATAATGTGGTGTATACATGGGCCTATATTAAAAGAATGAATGTTTACTTACCCTAATACCTAAACACCGACACATCTTCATCAAACCAGGAAAACATCGATCGCCCAGAAATGCAAATCCAAAACATCGAATCATCATGGTTGGCCCTTCTGCAGTATAGCTCCGTAAGGTAAGTGTGCGATAGTTATGGACCTTAGGGTTAGAGTGCAGGTTAAAGTAAGTGCATAGATGGTAACGTATGTTAGATTTAGTGTAGGGTTAGAAGTAGGGTTTTGTTAAGTGTATGTGTGTTAATTATTTAGTTTGTTTGGGTATAGCTTTTTAAGGTAAGTGTGGGATAATGAATTCTGAACTTAGGGGTTAGGGTCTGAGGTTAAAGTTAGTGCATGGTGGGTGGTATATGATTTAGTGTAGGTTAAGTAAGGGTTTAGTTTAGGGTTTAGTAGGGTTTTTTGTTAGTTTATATATTTTGGTTATTGTGGTTTTATGTAGTTATGTGTAGTTGGTAGGGGGGTATGGAAAGATGATGGGTGGGTTTTGAATTTTCATGATGGTTTTTTTTGAATTTTTTGGTTTTAGGCATTCATATGTATTTTGGAATATGTGGAATATGTAAATTAATTTAGGTATTTATATTATAAATATAGAGTTGTAGGTGGTGGTGTACCACGTTGTCAGTAGATAGGCTTCTTCAATTAGTAGTGCTTTATAGTGTGTCTCGCATTACCTATGGTCATTTCCCAACCCCCTTTACCCCCACCTTTGTACCTTTCTGATTATATGTGATTATATTAGACATCATCAAATCCTAGCATCAAATCCTAAAATGGTATTAAAAATGGAAAATTGTCCACAACATACCAACACACTGCTAATGTCACATCTGCATGTCACATTGTGTTTGATTTGTTGCTTGCATTTTGTGCATGTTGTATTGTAATAAATTATGATGTTGTAGTTGTTGATGTAGGGAGTCCAGTTGTGGATGTGATGTGTCTTGTCATGTGTACTGTGTTGTGTGCATGCATAGTGTTGATGTAGCTGTTACTTGTGTAACATAAACTTTTAGCAATAAACAGTAGTGATTAATTTTCCATAGTGCATGTGTGCTAGTTGTGCAGCAGTTCAAAGTTGCATGCACATACTTGCTCCTGCATGGTCATGTGATGCTTGCACTTGCTCTTTGATCAATGATAGTTAGCTTGCTTCCTTAGTTATTTGAAATATTTACATTTACTGCACAGGCTACTTATGTACACTGTCACACAACTGTGTGTTCAAACAACAACTTGTGCATCAACAGATATTGATCACTACTCACACCAAAACACATTATCACTCTTACTAAAAGCTTTGACATTTTTTCATTATGTTTGCTTTTTTTTTTACTCCTGTGCTGGTGCTTGCATGTAATTTTCATGGCTAGCTTGCATGCTGCTGGCCCTGGAAAGGTGCTTTGCATCCATGTAGCAAGCAGCAGCAGCATGCATAATTGAGCTGCAGTAGCAAGCATTGTAAGTTAGGACTGCACTCATTGTGTTAACACTAACTGCCACAAATTTAATGATTCAAATTCCTGCAAAAATATTTAATGAAAAAATAAAAAAATAATTAATCAAAAATAATGTTTTCAAAATATTTCCATATACCTCCACCATGGCTGCAATTCAGCTATTCCAATTTTAAAGCTTTGATAACCATTTAATATTTTGAGAGAGTTGTAGTTTTTTTGAGAACAAAGTGTTAAAATGAGGAAAAAAATGCAGACTGGTATATACCAAGTCTTAGACTGTTCTTTTCTTACACTCTTCTCTCTCTCACTTCTTAGTAGGTTTGGGGTTCTATAATTTCTTGGAGTTGGGAGTATGGTAACTGGGGGATGGGATGGATAGCAGCACAATATATGTGGAGGGCTTTTCCTAAAATAGTAATGCAAAAAATTACTGTTTTCTTGTTTTTCTTTTCTTTTTTAATTTTCCTATTTCTTTCACTTTTTTTATAATTTTTGTAAATAAGGAAATACAATTGCAAATCTTGGTATTAAAGGAAAATACACAACAACAAGTCAAAAATGAATATCTAATAGTTATCACACACTCAAATCTATGACAATATGCCCATAATAGTTCCTACACAACAACCCATAGATTCTCTCCAACTCTCACTAATTCTTTAGCTCAAATAATTTCATTTTCTGTAACAACATACAAGTTACTCTCAAAAAACTTCAGCATGCATTTCCACATTGACCCACTATATGCTGCCCCTTAGCATTTTACACCCACATACATTACATCAAAATCAGGATGACATCACTGCAACAATCTTGTTACATCTATTGAATCACTCTAACATATTTGCAACAATCTTACATACATTAGTTTTCAGTATTATTTACATCTTTAAAAACACTCCAGAAAGATAAGCTCAGATAAAGGGAACCTGCTAAACACAGTCATGGATCACCTCACGGGGCTAGGATATGGCCAAACTCTATGCCAAGAAATATGGGCAGAAGTCAAAGGCAAAGAGTCCAGTTTGTATAATGTGAATAAGTGTCTATGTCAACACAAGGAAACTACAGCATGTAGTATGTGTTAGACATAGACAATATTGATATATGGAAGATTGTTGCAATAGCTCATTAAGTCTTAACTATTTTTAAATGCTAAAAAAATTGTATTTTTTTTTTACTTCTAATCTAAGCACAAAATATATCCCAGAATTTACAATAACTTCAACAAACAAAACTATTATTGAGCAAGTAAATCATATCAAGCTACTAGGGGTCATCATAGCTCATAAGCTAAAATTTGATCCAAATATTAGCTATATAGTAACAAAAACAATCAGCATTAGGAGCATTACACTCAGGCATCATCGAAAAGCTAACAAAACTTGGTGTAAATCCCTATCTCATCGGGTTAGTGGTCAGTTGGCTTATCAACAGGACCCTCAAGGTCAAAATAGGTGCCTGTACCTCCGATAGCAGACCTGTCACTAGTGGAGTTCTTCAGGGATCTGTCTTGGGACCCCTACCGTTTAGCATCTGCTTCTCAGAGGTCCAGGCAAAGACAAAAGGCCTGTGGCTGACCAAGTTTGTAGACAACTGTAAGTTGGGTGCTATCAGTGACTCAGCAAATGATGTTCACATACTGCAAGAGGGTCTCACAGCAACTAATGACTGGTGCCAATGCCATGGCCTCAAGCTAAACGCAAAAAAAGTATCATTATACCATTCGGCAAAAACACAGCCCCTACTGATTACCACATCAATGGCAACCCCTTAAACACACAACCTGTGGCGAGAGACTTGGGCATTCAGGTTGATAACAATCTCACATTCGACCATCATGTAGCGGCAGTGGTCAGAAAAGCCTTTTACTTGGCTCATCTCATAAGTAAAGGGATTGCATCCAGAAAAAAAGGAGGTTATTACCTTTCTATACTCCTCTCTAATTGGACCAATAATTGAGTATAATGCCCTGTTTGGTATGTACAGCTCCAAACATCTGCACCAACTGGAAAGGCCACAGAAATACCTCACAAAACAAATCCATGGCCTCCAAAACCTGCCCTATGTGGACAGGCTCAAATCACTATCACTCTACTCGGTATCATACAGATTGCTCAGATGTGATCTGTGTCTCACCTACAAGGCAATCCTGGACCCTGCCCTACTACAGATGCTCCATATCCATAAGTCTAACTTCTCATGCATTACCCGCTCGAAAGACTTGAATCTAATATGCGACATCAACACAACCTGTTGGAGAGACAGGTTCATCTCCCAGAGGCTACCCCATCTCTGTAATAGACTTCCCATACACGTCAAACAGAGTACCAAGTTGACCCTCTTCAAGCACAAACTTGATGAATGGATGGAAAACCACAAATTTGTTCCAGGGGTTCCACCTTCTTTTTTGGGATAAACTCTTGGCTAGGCTTGCAAGGGCCCCATGGCAATTAGCCTAGTAACCTCCTTTGATCCTATGATTACACTCAATTAATCCATATCTTGCATCCCAAACACAATTTCAAGACACTGAATCTCTACTACTTCTAACATTACCATATGGAGCTTCCATTCTTACAAACATCCAGAAAACTCTCTTAAACAAGTGAGAAAAATGTTATTACAGAATTGCCAAGTTTGCTACTAATCTACCATACAAAACACTTCATTGCATAACACTACAGAAATTACAGTGGTTTGAAGTACAGCATGATTTAACTATAGCACAACTTAAAATGGGACATAATGTTCAGTACAAACCAAATAAACGTTAAGCAAGCAGCAACGTAATAAGAATATATAAACCATACAGATGGTAAAATCTCAACATTTAAACCAAATATACATTATCAAATCTAACAACCAACATGAAGACTCCCGCTGCTCAGTTTATGTAGCAAAGCTCTTGAACACCATCCTCATGAAATCAGAACAGAACCAAATCTTAAAATATTTCAACAAAATAAATAAATAAAATAAAATGATGCATTTAATAAACTATTCCTATAAT
This sequence comes from Protopterus annectens, assembly GCF_019279795.1. Classification (NCBI taxonomy): domain Eukaryota; kingdom Metazoa; phylum Chordata; order Ceratodontiformes; family Protopteridae; genus Protopterus; species Protopterus annectens. The sequence continues at coordinate 105,366,823 of NC_056734.1, forward strand.
ACCTGGATATACAGAACAAATCAGAACAGAGCCATACCTGAAAGTAGTGCTAAGTCTTAATCAACCTGTACCTGTTACATCTGAATTTATAATCACATATATTGCTTTAGATACATCTTACAGACATTTTGTCCACTTGTCTCTCCTACATATCTTCGGAATCCTCACTAATTTCTCTCTCTCTCTCTCTCTCTCTCTCTCTCTCTCTCTTCTATTCACTTTTTGCATACTGTTCTTCTTCCTCCAAGCTCTTCAAATTCTTTTCCTCAGTGTCACCTCTTTTTTGCTATAGCAGTGTAGATGCACTGCCTACTATGTAGTTTATTTATTTAAAAAAAAAAAAAAAAAAAAAAAAAAAAAAATATATATATATATATATATATATATATATATACACACACACACACACACACACACACACACACACACACACACACACATGTTAAATTTAATTTACATTGAATCAAAAATTGCTGAAAAAATCATTGAAAACATTCATTGTTGATTCACATTTGAGAGAAAATTTCATATACAGCAACTTTACCTTCAAATTTTTGGGGGGGAGTGCAAGCCACCCTCCAACCCCCACATTCCCATACTTAAATTTTCTAACTCCATGGCCATACCACAATGGCAAAAAGAGAAAACACCATACAAAGTGAATCACTGCTGACAGACAAATAAAAATGTCTAAAGATGGGGAGGTACAATATGAAGGTGGCAATGGGAAGGCACAAATGGTCTTCTAGACTAACTTGCCTTGTATGTTCTGTGAGTCTCATATCATAAACCATACTATAGCCTTCTACAGTTTTCTATGAATTGTATTTCAGTAAAATATGCTTTCATTAATATGTGCTTTAAATTATTTTATCCATGGTTTGTGATTCAGTGAAATGGCACTAGATGAAATACATAGTAACCTATTTCTATAAATAATGCAAGACTAGGTCCTCTAGAAGTATAGGCAGATGATTCCAGGCTGAGGAAAAGAGGATATAATAATAATATAAATATATTAGTGAAGGAATGGAAGGAATAAACCAAACAGTGATAGAGGGGTAGGTACAGAAAAATGAGATAAGTCATGGTTAGAGACACAGGCAGAAAGAAAAAGTTATTGAAGAAAAAAAAGGAGGTTAGAGATGGCATAAAGGGGAGAAAATGGTGGTTGAAGACTAGAGGAGGTAGAGTGAGGGGAGAGGAAAGGCTATGGAAAGGATGACAGAGAGGAAGGGGTATTGATTGTAAGATACCCTGGAGAGGATATGCAATTACATGTCCAGTTTTGAAAGAAATGGGATATAAGGAGAGGTTTAAACTGGGCAACATTGTTGATGTTATGAAGCTTTGTAGGTAGAAGATTCCACAGTTTTTAACATTTTTATTGAATTATCACCTAAGACATAGGAAAACATACATTTATATAAAAGAAAACAAACCATTTACAAACATTATACATCCCATGCATTCTTATGTGTAACTATCATCAATCTAAGATTACACAAATTGATCAACTCCTGCCTTTTCTTAAATCTCCTTCCTCTTCCAAAACATTATTCTGCATGTATTGTTTCCACAATTTCTATTTTTTCCAAGTAATTTGTTCCTACCCTTTTCTAAAGATCCCACTTCTGGTTCTTTTTTCTTGGTTACAATATTCAGTAATTCAAATACAGTTGGTTTAGACCATGATTTCCATTTTATAGCAATTGCTTTTTTTTGGAAGCCACCAGAATTAAACATATCATGGTCTTACTATGTCTAGGCAGTCAGATCCCGTGTCCTGGCTGAAAAAATAATTTCCATACTTACACCCATTTGCTCACCCAATATTCCTGTCAGGGTACTCTTTAGGGTATTTTAAAGTCTGCCATCTCATTATACTCCCAAAACATGTGTTCTCAGTTACCTCATTTTTCATCACACTGCCAACATTGGGCATCTACCTGACGAAACTACTTTGAAGTCAGCAAATACCTATGCAAACACTTCCAAGCAAATATACTAAATCTTCTAGACTTTGTTGCATATTTGGGAGCCATACATATGTCCTCCCATTGTTTTCTTGTGAATTGCTTATCCCGTCTCTCGTCCCAATCTTTTCTAACCTCCTCTGATTGGTTTCTATATTTATTGTGCAATATTTTATATGCCCTACTAATTATCCATTTTTAACAGTAGCATCCGTGCTAGATGTCTGAGAGTAGGGTAGTGAATACCAGTTCATAATTGGTGTTAGGAAGAGACATTTTCTGGAGTGTGTATTATTTAACGGGTTTGTTTTAGTTGGTTATATTTAAATAATCCAAAACAACAAACTATTTAACAAAACAGTAAGGAATGAGAGCACTTCGGAGCCGAGTGCCGCACAAGAATGAACTTTATTAAAGAAATGGTAAGCACTTTTGTCCTCTGGTTTAATGGAGTTCATCAGAACCTGTTTCATTCTTGTGTGGCACTTGGCTCTGAAGTGTTCTCATTCTTTGCTGTTTTGTTAAATAGTTGGTTATATTTAATAATATCAGGATTTCTTGCTAGTTTAGATGTCTTAAGCCTGTGCAGTGCTCGCTTCAGGAAGGAACATTTGTGAAAAACGTGTTATTTTGTTATTGGTCAGTTTAAATTTTGTGGTTTAGTTAGTGAATAGTTTAAGGAAAGTGAATGATGCATGTAGGAGGGAGGGAAAGAAAAGATGGATGTGATTTGGTTCTGGCAAAGTCCGAGAGAAACTTTTGACTGTATATAGATGATTCAGTTTTTGGGGTTTTTTGGGGATTGTTGAGAGGTGAATGTGAAGATCAAATCTGAGGTTTTCATTAATTTTAAACCCTAGGAATTTAGTGTGAGAGACAACATCTATGGAGGTGCTGTTGGTAGATATTAGAGAGAAACAGGCATTTTTATTTGAATGGGACTATCCACCAGACTATCCTCGCCAACTAATACAACTAGATAACTAAACAAATGTATAGAATATCTTAATTTTGGATTCATGTTTGATTTTGACAAATGTGGGTAGCTGACCCATTCTGTTAATGCCCTTTGCTTGTAAGTAGGCCTTATCCCTCTGAGACTTAGAATAGCCCCTAGCAAGAGACTGAAAAGCGATTTCTCTGGAACTAACCAGCTGTGATGTCTATGCTACATTTTCTGCATAATTTAAGGAACTGACTGTAATGGTTAGTAAAATGTTTGGGGTTCATACATTTGATATCCTCTCCACCTACCTTCCATACATCTTCCTACAGCTTTCATTAATAACTATACTTTTTTTCCAAACACCTTTATTGAATAATCACTTGTGACATAAGAAAATTTACATTCATATAAAAGTAATCAAACTATATTAACACAACAAACATTATTATCACAGCCTTTCTCAGCCATCGTCACGATACCTGCAAGTTTACCGGCACCTATTCATCTCAACTCTTCACCACTGTTTTCATTTTACTCTATCTCCTCATATCATATCTAGTTTTCCTTCAACTTATCTCCTCTGTTAGCACATCTTTTCTACTCTATAAAAACTGCTATACCTGCATAAACATACTGCTATAAAACTGTGATCTCCTAATAAAATTCTACTGTGTTCCTCTATTTGATTAAACATTTACTGTAAACACAGTTGTAGCTGACCCTGCTGTAAAAACTGATATTATACTCTCCACACTGTACATGAGAAAATGTGTTAGAAATTAATCTCTATAAAATATGTGAACGTAATTTCTCTGTAAAAAATGTTCAATCTGTTTTCAAAATTTTGTATAACTGTATATGGAGCTTTTCTCCTTGGGCTCTACTGAAAAAGGATATATCTCTGTCAGTCTATCCCTGTAAACATAAATAAATAAAGAACAGATAACTGAAACAATATATAGTTTCCTACATACATCATAATTTACTTGTCCCATGAGTATACAGCCAATCATATATAAATCCAAATGGTTAATTTCCACAATATGGGAATTAAAAGAGAGTTAGAAGGTGACAATGAAAAACCAATCAGAAAAAACTAAATAAAAACTCCAGCCAAGCTAGAACTTCCAATGAGTAACCTCCCAAACCTCCTGAAACAGAGGCACATGGGATATATGCAAATGCCCCTTATGAACATCAGGTGTTTTAGCTATATGGCGATTCTGATTGCCCATGACTTTTACATTTCAAGTCGTTTTAATGGACAATTTCAGGCCAATAAAGCCAAACCCCACAGCTATGGATATGCATATTTTGGCCTTGTTATGACCTCATCAGCATAGCATAAGCAGAGTGCTTGACTAAGCATAAGAAACACAGGGTTGTAATACCCAGCTGATGTCCATTATCATTAGGGTGACTGCAAAAAATCCCAACTAACAAATTAAAACAAAGAGTTAGAAGGTCACACTGAAAAAACAATCAGAAAAAACTAAATGAAAGTTTCTGCTGAACAGCAAGTCAGATGTATCAGTTCATAAACCAAATAGCAAAGTTAGGAGGTCTGCTTTGGAATGGCAACCATTCATATATTTGTAATTATGATTACTGGAAAAAGCAGGCATAAGTGTCCACTTCTTAAGGATTATTTCAGGCAACACCATCAATGTAATTCTAGCCTTGTACCACCTGGTGTATCCTAAAACAGTTTTGAACCTTGCATGGTTCAAGAATGAACTTCAACAATGCAAGTAGTGTGAAGCTTTAAAATGTTCATTTTTGAGTAAAAAAAAAGTATCATTTTGTGAAGAGAAAATGTTCTCTGTAATATAAGACAGAAATGTTTTCTTTGGTTTTGAAAGGATGACATTAAGAAGTACATTGCTGTATCAGTTAGAGTTGCTACCTCACGCAGCTTACTTCTGAAGTTCTATTTTTGTCTGAGTACCTTCTATACCAAGTCTGCATGCCTTCCCTATGTTGTTGTTTTCCTTTTGGCTTTTCCCGGTTAGGGGTCGCCACAGCGAAACTCCGGTCTGCTAATGATTGGCAGTAGATTTGTTTACAGGTGCCGAGGTGCCAGCTCCATGCCCAACCTTCATCGAAGGCAGGCCCATTCTACGCATGTCTTTCAAATGCCTCTTGACCGCGGGGAGGACATGCAGACTCCACACAGAAGGTGCTCCAGCCAAAAATCGAACAGGAGAACCTCTTGCTGTGAGGCAACAATGCTACAGCTGCACCACTGTGGCTTATGCCTTCTATATATATATATATATATATATATATATATATATATATATATATATATATATATATATATATATATATATATGGGTGTAGGTTAGAAGATCGACAGCTGGGATAACCGACAACGCATGAGTGGGCGCCAGATGATCGACACTCGGAAGACCGACGCTACGGATGAAAACTCCGATGCCAGGGATAGTGAGTTGGAAATAAGGCTGTGTGAGTATGCGGTGGTGACGGACGTTAGGGTGCGACTAAGGTAAGTGTGGATAGTGACAGTCTGTGGGGATAGAGGTGGGTTAAGTGAGTTAGGGTTAGGGCGCGGGTTGGGTAAGTGTGAGGTAGTGGTATTTTTTGGGTTAGGGGCGGGTTAAGTGAGTTAGGGTTAGGGCGCGGGTTATGTAAGTGTGCGGTAGTGGTATTTTTGGGTTAGGGGCGGGTTAAGTGAGTTAGGGTTAGGGCGCGGGTTATGTAAGTGTGCGGTAGTGGTATTTTTGGGTTAGGGGTGGGTTAAGTGAGTTAGGGTTAGGGCGCGGGTTAGCTGAGTGTGCGATAGTGACGGACCTTAGGGTAAGGGTTTGGGTTAGGGTTGGACGTAGTTGTGTGTGTGAAGTTTAGTGTGGGTTTGTGAGGATTTTGGTGTGCTTGTGTTCTGTGTGTGGTTTTTGGATAAGGGGATGTGTTTTGTTAGTTGATTGTTGTTATTGTGGTGTGTGCAGTGTGTGGGGTTTTGTGTTTGTGGACCGTCGGTTACTTGTTTGTCGGGCATGTGAGTTGTCGTGTTTCTGGTTTGTCGATAATGTGGTGTCGATGTTTTTGTTGTCGGTGAGAGTGGCTGTCGAGCTTATGACCTAGAACCTGGGATTAGGGTCTCTGTCTTGTACCCACTGAGCATAACTCTCAGCTGTCCCTGATTTTCCAGAATGCCCCTGATTTTGCCTTGTTTCTCATAAAATTGTTGATTTCCTAGCAAATTATACTCTTTATTGTTCAGAAAATGCATGCTTTTTTACACCTTTATTAACTATTAACTTCAGACATTACATAGTGACATGGTTGCATATCCATTTAGAATATTGAAAACAAACCATTACAAATAGTTTTCCTTTTTATACATTATACATATATGGTTTCTTTCTTTACTATTATAATTCTATTTAACTTTACATAGATTGTTCAACTCCTATCTTACCTGAAATCTCACTCTCCTCTTCCTGAAATATTAGTCTGCATTATTCTACATGTATTGTTCCCACAGATTCCATTTATTTCTATGTAGTTTGCTTCGTCCCCTTTCTAAAGATCCCATCTCCAATTCTTTTATCTGTTTATACAACATTCAACAATTCTGCGACAATTGGTTTAGATTTTGATTTCCTTTTCTAGTAATTGCTTTTTTTGGCAGCCAACAGCATTAAACGTAATAGGGTCTTACTATGTCTATGCAATCCAGTTTCTTTAACCCAGAATAATTTCTTTAATTACAATAATTTGCTCCCACAACATTTCTCACAAGTACCCTGTAGGCATTTTTTAAATCTACCAACTTGTTGCTTTCCTAAAATACATGTTCCCAAGCACCCTTCTTTTTGCCTCATCATACCTCCAGTTACGGTCTATCTGTGGATAGATTCTCTGAAGTCTACTTGGGGTATGAAAATATCTATGGAAACACTTCCATGCAAGAACCATAAACCTTCTAGATGTTGCTCCATGCCCAGGATACATGAAATATCCTCCCATTGTTCCTTTCCCCACTTTCCATACTCATTTCTCAGTCTTTACTTACCTCTTCTGATTGGTCCTTGTAGTTATGCATAATAGAATATGCCCTACTATTTAGCCCTGTTTTAACTATAGCTTCTGTTCAGGACTCAATTATAAACTCAACCAGAGTTAGTCCTTCATTTACACTCCCCTATCCTTTTCTCTTTGCCTTTACTGTGATATCAGTTCCTGGTACGGAAGTCAGACTCTAACCCACAGTCCAAACTTCTGCTTGGCCTCATTCCATAATATGACTTTTCCATTCTTAGTTATTTGCTCTTAATACCTTGGTTCCTTTGAGAATTTTCTCCAATAAGTTCCAGCTCCCTCTTCTGTATTTTGTGTCCCTCTACTTCTAGTCATCCTCTCTGGCAAAACATTGGCTTCATTCTGAAAATGCTTTCTACTAATTTGTAAACATAATATACTGTGTGGATGGTATTTTTCTCCTTAAGGGCCTGTATCCAAAATTCTACTTTCTCTTTATTTTGCAAACTCCACCCATATTTCAATGTAATTTCTTTCCACTTGGATTTGTAGTCCTCTGCATGAGTTATGTATATGAGCCTTAACTGTGTAGCTCTAAAATATACCTTCAGATCTGATAATCCTAAATCACCCTGTTCAACGGGGAGAAACAACTTATCTCTCTTAACTCTTGTCTTTCTCCTTCCCAAATAGATTCCTACAATTCTTTATAAACTGCAGTCCACAACTTCTTCTCTGGTTGATAGAAACATAACTGATCTGTATATAATATTAAAATAGACTAGAAACATTTTCAGTACTTATACCTTACTAGCCATATTCATCTTCATGAGTTTCCATCTTCTCACATTTTGTATTATCTTTTACTTAGTCTTTGCGGTGTTGGTGCTGCGGTAGCGTTGTCGCCTCACAGTAAGACGTCCTGTTCGATTCTCAGCTAGAGCATCTTCTGTGTGGAGACATGCATGAATGGGCGTACCTTCGTTGAAGGTTGTGCGTCAGGGCCGGCAACTTGGCACATAAAAATCTACTGCCAATCATTAGCAGACCAGAGTTCTATTGTGGCGACCCCTATCCGGGAAAAGCTGAAAGACACAACAACATCTTTTGCTTAGTCTTTTCCCACATATCCTTAGCTGCCAAAATAGAATACTTTTTAATCAATATACCTAAATATTTCACTTTAACATGTTATCATGTCCTCATAAATATGGGTATTGCTGAACTAATGTGTGTGTGGGAACATAGATTACCACTATAGCATTTGTTTAATCTTCATTTATTTTATATGTGGAAAAAAATACTTGAATTTGTCTCAAATGTTCCTTCAGAAATTTATGTTGATGCAATACCTTGTTCCATTAGAATTTTAATTGAATTAGTTTGATATTTAAAAATTGTCCCTAATTTTTGGATCTTAGTTCAAGCTTTATTTTTGGCTTTATCCAGAATTCTTAAGCAAAGAAGATTAGAGGTATGCCTCTCAGTGCTATAATAGGCACTGTCTCCCCCATGATCCTGAAATGGATTAAAAGTGTAACTGGAGACAGAAGGAAATACGGTACTTTTGGATTTTACCATTCCTTAGACTAAATTATCTAAAAGTGTCATAAAAGCTTTGAATTTCTGAAGTCTGCTACCATTTAGCACTCTTTTCTCCCAAGAAAATTTAGATTTGTCCTTCACTTAGTTGAAGGTTTTCAAACTTTTCATTAATGTACGGAGTAGTATGGGGTTTATTACAAGTGCTTGCATACTAATAGGTCTTGACACACTTGCTCACTGCAACTTTGCATGAAAAAGCAAGTGCTCTATCTTCCACTAGCCTGATCTCCTATAACTACTTAGCCCTCCCAACATACGACTCTAATAAAACTATAGAGCCCTACAAAGCCCTAACTCTAGCCCTAAAACTCCCACCCAGTTCCTAACAAAGTTCTGTCTCCCTGATCCTAAAACTCCAAGCCCCTTCCCTAAAATTACATTTCCAGATTGTTTCCTAACTCTAAAACTCCCCTCCTGCTCTCTAAACCTAAAATTCCATTCTTGCTCCCTAATCCTAAAACTCCCTTCATGCTCCCTAACTCAAAGCTCCCCTTCCCTTCCACTTCCTAACAGTAAATCCAATTGCTGCTCAAATCTGCACTCCTACTCCCCACTCCCTCTCCACGGCTGCTGCCACACTTATCTTGCTTGAACTAAAATAATGTGTTTGGATAAGGTGTGGCAGCTGCTTGCCCATCTCATATTAAAGTCTGAGTGCCAGTGGCAGCCCACATGAACTATAAGATACTGAGGTCCCTGGCTTCAGACAGTGGTCTTTGAGCATTTGTAGTAGAACCATTTATATGACTAGGTGGTTGAAGTATATCAGCAGCAGTTGCTGACATGTGGGAAGATATTACCTGATGTATATGAAAAGATAGCATTGCTTTATGTGAATGCATATTCTGTTGTGGTGCCATTTTATCTGGTGTTTTTCTTGTGTGATAACATATAAAAATATATGGTAGTATTACAACCATATTTTTTCTGCTGCATCAAGTACTTGTATGAATGGAATAACTATAAGTCTTTTTCTTTGCATTGCACAATTCTAGGTATTTCTGGCAACTTACCTATATTTATATATTTGTGCCAGTGTAGAGAAATCTATCAGAATTTTGAGATTATTTAAAGCAAGTCCTACCCGAAAAAACAAACAAACAAATAAACAAACAAAAAACACAGTAAGTGCGATCCTTGGAACATAACAGCAATGTGTAAACATTGCTGTTCCATCTAAAAAATGTTTTTGCATGGGGGCAAGCCCCATGCATCTGCTGATGTGGGAAGCTGGACCACCTATACCCTCATTACTTATATATAATCACTCCAAGGCCACTGTAACTCAAAGATGAGGGAATACTCCAAATAAAACACTTTGGGAGTTGGTGTGTATTTCCCTGTAAACATACTTAAATTCGGTCTGTTCTGAGGTTTCATTTATGGTCTTCAAACCGTATAATAAAAATCCGTAGTATAGTCACATGAATAATTGCAACATTTTTTTAAACCAGCCCTTTTGAAAAGTGAACAACAAGTTTAGGCTGATGACTTTGTAGATAAAGAATCCAGACAGGAGTTAGCTGGAAAGGAAGGGTGAATGTGAAGGAATGGTCACAGTACTTATGATGTTTTCTGATGCCACGATACAAAGTGAATATTTCCTCACACTGATTTCTCAGAAAAAAAAGATAATTTTCTGCTGCCTGTTAATGAATTTTGCAGTCTTATGTTTAACTTGGATAATGGAGCATGAATATATGTCAGAGAAGAACACAGAGAAGTTTAAAAATCTTAGGCTGCTATTTGCTTGATTAAAATAATGAATAATAAAGCATCCTGGATTTATCTGCTTCATTTGTTTACAGTTTCAAGGCTTGCAAGATAAAATAAACTCCATCCTTTTTCATGTCATGCTCAGCCCTACTGTAATCCAAACACATTGAATGCTTTCCCATCTGGTTATACACTGATTACACCTTAAGTGTGACTTCAGACCTCAGGGTTATCATTTTATATCACTGGTTGTGAATCTGTAATCATAGTATAAATATTGATCACTTGTATCACTACTTCCAGAGAATAAGGCAGGAAGAACTTGACAAAATGTGAATATTATACAATTTCTACAGAAGGAAATGGGCGGGATGAGGAGACCCAATAGTTGTTATCTGTTGGCAGACTCCATATTTTCTGTTTCCAGGCCAAATTAGCAATATGATGAGTGACGGAGTTAGGCAAATATGCAAATGGTTAAAAAATAAGACTGAACCTGCGTATACATTTTCTTTACTATTCTGCAATTCATTTTGACCACTAAGGATATCATTAGGTACAAGTTTTAATTACTGTGTTTGTGGAAAGTGCAGTAAATGGAAAGTAAATGAATGTTTTGACAGCTTATTGGATTGTTTTTCCACACTACATCACAGCAAAAGATTGATGCTGCATATTTATAAGTACTCTTTTTAAACATGCAGTATGGGTTTCATTTTATGCTGTTTCCAGAGAAATAAATTATTAGATTTCAAAGAACTTTTAGACGCTCTCACTTTAAAAAAAAATGAAGCAACATTGGCTTTGATCAGAAAAATAGCTAGTTGAAATAATAACAGTCTAGGAGAGTTGTAAATAAAAAATACAGGCAGTTGTTGTTGTTGTTTCTTTCGGCTTTTCCTGGTTAGGGGTCGCCACAGCAGAACTCTGGTCCGCTAATGATTGGTAGTTGATTTTTACATGCCAAGTTACCAGCCCTGATGCACAACCTTCAATGAAGGTACTCCCATTCACGCATGTCTCTACGCAGAAGATGCTCTAGCTGAGAATCGAACCGGACAGCGTCTTACTGTGAGATTACACATGCATAAATGTGAAGGTTTGCATACTGGATAACTACAATAGGTCCACAATCTTCTAGATGGATTTCTGCAGCCTGTGACTGTTGTAACAATCCATTTTAGTTATTTATTTACTTTGAAGCTGGGCTGGTACAGGACCCGTTTCAGCTACTACCCTTGCCTTAAGATACGCATCACATGTAATAGTCACATATAAATATAAATATAAATTTTTGAAATTAATAAAGTCAACTAAACAGAGAATAAGTATGCTTATAGTTAAGACATAATAGCATATAAATATATATAAATATAACATAATGACATGGAATACATAACATAATGACATGGAATATTTATCCAGTGATGAAGGAAAGATAATTAACAAAGATGAGGCTGTTCATCGACACATTATAATGTGAAACTGAGTATCAATTAGCTCATAGTATCATCAGTAAATTAGTTTTATTCTTCGCCTAAGCTGTTGTTGTTGGATTTGCCAGGTACACATATTGGGTTCTCTCTTGTTTCAAAAATGATTTTATTCATATACCAACAGATTTTATTTTAGATAAAATTTAATTTTTTAGAATGGAATCCAAGTGCTTCTGGACATTATTTGACTATCTAATGCTTAACTAATATAATTTGTGAATTCCATTTATTTTTTAGATTGTAATTATTGTCTTAACAGCTTTTATTGCAGGGATTAAGGTGATGTTATTATAAAGGATTGTGTCTAACTTTTGCCATTTATTTTCAAATAAATCTAAGTATAGCTCAGGAGAGAGCTATTGCTTTTTATATTTATTTTATGAAAATGTGCATTCATAGAATTAATGTAGGGGAAATCCATTTTCAGTCTTCACAAATTTGCAAGGGGACAAAATTATGATGAGGTCCTATTTTATGAGCAGAAAGGGGGATAAACTACATTATTTTATTGTCACTAATGGCAGACATATATTTTAATTACTGATAATTTCTTTTTAAGTGAGTGAAACAGTATTGCAAAAGGTAATATCGCTGCCTCATGCTTTTTGGTTCTCCAGTTCAATTTCCTAGCTGAAATGCTTTTTTTGTGCAGAACATACATTTCTTTATTGTGTTCAAATGTTTTTTCCCCTTAAAGAAGCTTTATCTCCTTCTCATATCCACAAAATGAAAATACTTAAATTGCCACTAGGTGTTTAAATGTGTGTGTGTGTGTGTGTGTGTGTGTGTGTGTGTGTGTGTGTGTGTGTGTGTGTGTGTGTGTGTGTGTGTGTGTGTGTGTGTGTGTATGTGTGTGTGTGTGTGTGTGTGTGTGTGTGTGTGTGTGTGTGTGTGTGTGTGTGTGTGTGTGTGTGTATGTCTGTCTGTGCATGCATATGGGTATATGTCATTGAATAGACTGCCACCCCAGCTAGACTTATTTTTTTCTGTATACCCCTTGCTTGCCAAGAAGACCTTTAAATCCCAATGACCTTGAATTTAACCAGCTGGATACTCAAAATGGATGGGCCGTTTGTTCTGGAAGGCTTTGTCAGTTCTTTAGAGTAAGGTGACCCATTATAGAGTACAACGCCCGTTTTGGAATGTACCTCACAAGACATCTGCAGCAGCTGATAAGGCCACAGAAGTACCTCATAAAGAGCATTACTTGCCTCAAACAAATGCCCTACACTGACTGCCTCAAAAACTCCAACTTTACTTCATATCATATCACCTGCTCCGAGGTGATCTCTACCTAACACATAAAGCTATGTCAAACCCAGAGCTGTTGGACATGCTACACCTAAAGAAATCCCAATCCCACCAAGCTACACGCTCTAGGGACCTAAACCCTTGTCACCACAATAAACAGGACATGCTGGAGGGAAAGATTCCTGTCCCAGAGACTTCCCATACTCTGGAACAGGCTACCCATCTATGTCAAGCAAAGTTCTTCATTAGCACTCTTCAAGAAATTAAAGTCTCTGCAAATTACTTAGTTTAAATTCCTTAGAGTGTTTTCTCGATTGATTGTAATGTTTATTTTATTGAACTGTGTTAAAATCTTTCCCTTGCAAATTAAAAGTTGTGCTTAGGAGAAAAAGCAAAGATGTGTCTCATTAAAGAATTTGTAAGATTTCCCTGTTCTCCCACCATGCTCCTGTTTTTTCTTAAACCCAGTGGTTCTCTACTTTTCTGCCCTTTGCATTAATTTGACCACAGATTTCACTCCCACTCTTTTTCACTGGCTGTTGGTAGCACACCCAAAAGTATAATTTTGTGAAGGCACTCCCATTAAAGAAATACATTTAATTTCCCTTGTTACTGAGTTCCATAGACCCAGAATACTGAAACCCACAGATAGCTATGAAGTGTAACCAATTATCCTTAATCAAACTCTCACTGAAGATTCAACACCCTTGCTATTGTAACTCATCTGGTTGTATGTTGTGCGTCCTCAGCATAACCATCTTGCATTGATTTTGATTTATAGTGCAGATACATTCTGTTACTTGTTATCTGTGTTATTAATTGACCTGAAAAAAAAAACTGCCTGTTACTATGGAGTTCCAGCGTGTCTTAGATTTTCAGAGGCAGTATAGCAACTGCCTCATGTTTACTGACCACCCATTTCTTCTAACATAATGGTTCTTCCTGTGAGAGGTGCACTTGATTATCTAAATTGTCTATCCTAGCCATGGTCAGTAAACAGTACTACAGTAACACTACATTACTAGTAACATAACATCAGTCATACATATGATGAGATAGTAAATAAATCCCTGTATACATCTCCTAGGCCTCCTAGACATCCTACTGCTATCTGCCACATAGCTAAAATTTCAATGCAGCACATGCACCCACACCTAATGCTACTGTATGTCACTTGTACTTCAAAACAGTACCCTTAAAGTCCCATATGTCTGAACATTTTCCCAGACTACATTGTAAGATATATAGCTATAACACTCACTGAGCTGGTAAAGCATAGGGTGACAGCTTTCTGGTGCTAGGATTGGGGATGTCACTAGGGCCCATAGGTCCCTGTTCTACCCAGATATTACTTTGTAGTTGCCCATGTTGGGTGGAAAGATTTTAGGCATTTCACTTTGATCTCTCAATCATGTCTTCAAATATGTTAAATCCTTAGCATTGAGTAGCATTCTACCTTCACAAAGAATATTACCTGAATTGAAGGATAAAAAAATTAGTTTTATTAAATAGCTTGTAAATTGATGTTATTCTAGGGGGATAAAATGGCCAACATCTCCCCACTACTTTGCAAGGGATGGCCTGTAATTTTCTCCCCTCAGTTTTTGCATAATGGCTAAAAGGCTTGCTATCTACATAGTGCCTTATTTAAGCAGAGTTCACCTGTTGGATATCCCAGCATTGGAAATTCCAATCTAGATAATATCAAGGTAACACTGCTGAATGCCAGAAACCTAAACAACAAAATATCTAAACATAAGGATGATCTCCTTAAAAATCATCAGCATTTATATAATTATAGAATCTGGTTCCAGAGTAGTGATAGCACTTCTGCTCAAGGCTACTATTCTATTATGATTTCAGACCCACCGAGATCTATGGGGGACTGTGCATAACACCGTTGTCTGTCACTACATTCCACATGACAAAAATTTGGGACTGGTTGAAGTCCTACTTACACTCAATAAAAATATTTATCACATCATAACCAGTTATAGAACCTTCACTGTGACCCCTTCAGAGCATTCAAAATTCCTTAACCAGTTAGAAAGGTTAAGCATCAAACATGACTTCAACTATTGATATGTAACTGGCAAAAATATAATGGCAATAACAAAATATGCTCAGAGATTACTGGGCTTTATTAATGCCAATACACAGGATCACATTGTCCCTCTACCCACCAGAAGTGTTAATCTTCCTGATCTGGTCAACACAAATGTTTGCCTAATCACATCATCTGACGTTTTACCCCTTCCCTAAGCAAATTTGTCAATGTTGCAGTGATCTTCTCACTGAAAACATTGTATCTCCCTAATAACTGTCCTACATTCAGGAATTACTCCAAACCAAGTTACTTAGTTACTGATCTTACTGATAATCACAAATCATATAATTCACCAGCAAAGCTTGTTTGAAGTTGCTGTCTTCCCTGAATTTTAGTCCCTTTTCGATAAAAGTATTGAGGCCTCTGTACTAATCTGACATAAGCATAGGTTCACAGGTTCATAGGCAAGTACTAAGCTAGCTGCCCTTCTGGGACATTTTCAGCCTAGCCAGTTTCCCTTGTTGTGCTCAAAATAACTATCACATACCATTAAGGTTGGAGGTATTTCATTTAGACAGATAAGTGTCATCAGTGATATCCCACAGGGCTTTGTCTTGTGCTGCCTTCTCTTTGGTATATAGA
This sequence comes from Protopterus annectens, assembly GCF_019279795.1. NCBI lineage: Eukaryota > Metazoa > Chordata > Ceratodontiformes > Protopteridae > Protopterus > Protopterus annectens. The sequence continues at coordinate 105,382,507 of NC_056734.1, forward strand.
TCTCTGTCATGAAAGCTGGTATCAGTGGACTATGGCTAACCATGTTTGCTGATGATTGCAAACTAGGGGTGGTTATCAAATCCCATGCTGGTACTCAAATTCTCCAATAAGGTTAGATCAAACAAATGTGGTGTGTTAAGTTGGTTTAGATGCAAAGAAATGCAGCAAAGTTTCCTTTGGTAAATCCAGCATCAATATAATTTATTATGTAGATAATGTTCCATTTAAATCTGATGCCGTTATCAGGGATTTAGTCATCTATGTTGTTAACAAACTCTCCTTTGACCACCATGTCTCCATTGTGATAATAAAATCCTTCCACCTTGTCCAACATATCATTTATAGTATCTCCCATCAGGCCCATCTCTGAATACTTTGCCTCCTTTAGCACATACCTCATTAAGCACTTGGATGAAATTAAGAGACCTCAATGTTTCCTCATCAAAAAGATATCAGTTCTCATTACCCTTAGCTACTCTGATAGACTAAAAAGTATGTCTTTCTACTTAGTACTGTACAGACTCCCCAACTTTCTGTGCTAAGAATGACTCATAACTCTGAATTCCTTCACCTAAATAGAAATAGTGTTAAAGCAAACACTTACTGTAGAGTCATATACATATACAGCCAGATGGTGTGATGAGTAATTTATCTTAAAATCAGAGCTTCCGCATGTACGGCAAGTTGCAACGACCAACATTAAATCCAGTTAAAAATAAAAACTGCCAGCTCTCAACAAGTGAGGTTAAAGGTTTTTTATTATTGAGACAGAAAAATAACTCTCATCAAAAGATGAGAAACATACAGACTGATTTTGGCATACTAGCCTTCATCAGTGTATAAAAAACTTAAAATTGCACAGCTCATACCTTCTCCATCCTAGGCTCAGACTTTAGGAATCCCTCCCTATTAATCTTAAAGACCTCACACCATACCCCTCAAACACTATTGAACTTGCTCTTATTGGATAATCATAAGTGCTCATTTAGACCAGGTGAGAATATGCCACCTAGTCTAATTATCCCAGTTTCCTCCTTCTTATTCAAAATATTATGCCATCCTGTGCAGTAGGATGTCTGATGGAATGCTTATATAGAGCATAATAAAACAAAACCATCCTCAATTTACTGTCCAGAAATGTATTTCCTACACAGAACACAGGCCTTTTCTTGTTTAATAGCACTATTAACACATGAAGAAAATGTGAGTTCATTAAAAGCAAATTTTAGTGAAAAGAGACAAAAGAAAATCAATTTCATTAACCTCATTAAAGTACTGTTTATTAAAAAAATATTTTCCTTCAAAATTAAATTCAGATGTAAATCTTCTTTTGACAGAAAATAATAACTGAATCAACTAATAAAGAACTCTAAAACTAAGACAAGAACATAAGCATGTGAATCAGGAGCCCAATACCTCTTTATTCCATAATATAATATGATTTTTGGAGATCTTCTAGATTTGCTGTGTTGCTATGTGAATTGTAAGATGATCTGTTTTAATTAGATTTATAAGGAACTAGAAAAGTGGACTGTGTAATATACAAAGTTGTTGGAAATAATTAGCTTAGTTTTATATAATCTATAGGCAAAACACAGACCAATTAGAAATCAAAATGTTAATATTCTGATAATTAGATTATAATTCAAGTTGTTGAGAATAGAATCAGTATTTTAGTCAAGAATATATCAAGCAATAATTATCCCTGAACAATGGTAATTATAATCATTCTTAATTAGTTGTTTCAATAGCAGTGTGCTCTATTTCCACTGAATTCATATTCAAAATACTTCAACATTTCCTTAGCAGAAGACCAAAACCTGTTACTGATTCAGCTGTATTAAAGATTTTATTGGAATATCATCTGCTATTAAAGAAATATTTAATTCTAAATTATTATTAATACAAAATACCTTTAATAGCTGTAATATACCTAATGGTTGTAGCTAAAATTTCTATAGCTAAAGCAAACAGGAGACGTGATAATGAACATCCATATACTATTCCACTAACAACTTTAATAGCATGTGAAAAAACAGTTTAAAGTGTGTTATTGAAGATAGATCAAATACTCATGAAAGCTAAATGAAATTGAAAATATTCTAAAATCAAAAATAAATAGTTCTAGTTCCAATAGCCAAATACTGTCAAATTAGTATTAACAAGTGTTATTCTTTATATACATCACAATTCATTAAAGTCAAAATGTTCTTCATATTATCTTGGGCTTAACTATCATTAATAAATCATTTTTTATCTTACCTGAATTAAATCAGTTTCTGGAACAAATGCTTTCATTTTATTATTTAAGATGGACATGAAGAGTTTAGAAGCAATATTTATTAAATGAATCTTCTGATAAGAATTAAGATCAAAATAATCTTTACTGTGTTTTAAAATATCAGTAGTTTTACTCTGTTATAATAAATATAATTTTATTTTTAGCTGTAATCTAAGCTGTCTTAACCCCTCTACTCCACTTCTTCAATGTTCCAGAATCAGACTTTACTTCACTAACCATACCTTCTCCATCCTATGCCCAGACTTTGGGAATTCCTCCCTATTAATCTTAAAGACCTCTACCATACCCCTCATTCTGTGATCAGCCTAAAGATGATCTTGAGTGTGAGTTAATTTGCAAATGTTTCCCTCTGGATAGATCACCTAATCCCCCACTCTCCCCTTCACTAGCCTTTCTCACATTATCCTACACCAATATGTGACAGCTCTTCCACATTGTATATATTTATATATTGTGTGTAGTTAATTTATGTGTTCCTTTACCTTAATTTTGCTATCTTTTGCACTCTGCTATCCATCCACTATTTTACTCTCTTCTTCTTTCCTCCATACTCGGCCATCCCCTTGTATTGTCCCCCATATTGTCTAATTTATTATTATTGCTATCAATTCATTGCTATCTTCACATATTTTGTTTGCATCACTTATTGAATTAATAAACAAATAATTACATACATAAATAAATAAATTAATTAATGAATATTAGTAGCTAAACCATATTTCTATGATGAAGATATGTTTTAGCTTTTAAAAAAGCATCACAAGCTTTAACTAAAATATTAATAATTTCTTCATTTAGAATTTTACCTATGTCTGGAATTATACCCTCTGTATCATGTGTCTTATTACTCTTTATTATTATTGTTTTTACTCAGATCAGTCACTTCCTTGACAGAAATAGGTTTCAGTTAAGCTATTTAGACTATCTTCAATGAGAGAAGTTTTACTATTATTTTTTAAGAAGCAACCAGATTTGCATTTAGTTAATTACAATTTATATTATACAACCTAGAAAATGATCTTTGAATTGACTCAAAATATTTTCATTTCCTCATTCAGTCCCATATTATTTTTACATTTAACATACATTTAATTTGATTTTGTAAGGATTTTACTTTGCATCAACTCCTCGTTATATTATAGAGAAGCAGAGATGTAGACCAAGTATGGAGCTTGAGTTTCCAAAACAGCTTCAGACTTATGATAAAAAGTACTGATACTTGTGCTTAAGGAATTTTATCACATCTTTAAACATATCTGCACCTTTCTAAATCTTAATATTAACAAAATATAATGTATTTTGAATTTCAGTGTACCCCATTGTTTTAATGTATGTTTTAATGTATTTCTGATATAAACTGAAATACTACTGTACAGTAGAAACTAAAATATCATCACTATCATCAACATAATTATGGAAGAGAAAGTAACTGATTCAGTTTTAAGTAAATAAGAAGGGATTTTTAATTTTTTGCAAGATGTCTAAATGGAATATTGCATTTTAAGGTTAGTACAAAGTACAAAGTACAAGTAAGTGCAAGAAATGTACTTAAGCTTTACAGCAACCTTTTTGAATCATGCCATCTATCATTTCGACTCCAGATAACAAATGCATATGAATAATAAGTGTAACAAACAATTGTCATTAAAATTATTTGCATCTCTAAGACCCAGTTGATCAGTCCAAATCTTTAAGAATTCAGCAGGACCAGGCAGTCTTTATCTTTATTGCCATTTGAATCATTTTTAGTCAAAATACAGTCACCCCCAAAATCACATATACTTTTAAATAGAGATCTTCATTGTGTAGTGTGTCTGTCTCTTCAAAGTACTGGAAATTGTTTTAAGAAAATGAATGCAGTGCAAATACCCAAACCACACACAAATATCAGCAATTGGCATGATTTATGAAAAATTGCTATTGGACTCTGGCCATGATTCTTACTTCCAGTCTTGTTCACATGCCATTCATGTTTCTGATATTACTACACACAGCCTATAATATAAATGCATAATTACACACATGCACACACACACACATATATATATATGTATATAGATAGATATAAATATAGATATGCAAATATGCACATATATATATATATATATATATATATATATATATATATATATATATATATATATATATATATATATATATATATATATATATATATATATATATATATATATATATAGGTAAATGTATATGCATACAGACACACACACACACACGCACACACACACACACACACACACACACACACACACACACACACACACACACACACACACACACACACACACACACACACACACACACACACACACACAAACATAGATACTATGGTGAGTAATACAGTGCTCTTTAGATCATGTGACCTAGCTAGATAGTAGGTTCAATATCCAACGTAGAAGACTTTTTATGTGGGTGCATCCACTTCTCTGACATTAATGCATTTAGCTGTTCTCACAGCTCCCTAATCAATATTTTTACAGTAACTCCCTCTCTGAAACACACTGATGAGGTCAGCCTGACAAAAGTGAAATCTCAACCCTAAAAATCAGACTTCTCCCTTAAGAGTAATACAGTGTTCTCCTTAGATAGGTAGGAGGTTCAATAGCAACCATGCAAAACACGTGTGTGTGTGTGTGTGTGTGTGTGTGTGTGTGTGTGTGTGTGTGTGTGTGTTTGTGTGTGTTTACGTAATGCTTGTTGCTTTCTCTCCCCTGGAAATAATGCATTTAAATGTGCAAAGAGCTCCCTTATAAAGTCTTTTATGGAGACATTTTACATGAAACATACAGATGTGGTCATTCTTGACAAAAGTATAGTCTCTCCCTTGATAGACAGATTTCTCCCATAGTGCTTGTGACTAATGCAGTGCTGTCTAGGCTGTGTAAGTTAGATAGATAGAAGGTTTGATGCCCAACATGGAAGATGTGTGTGTGCGTGCGTGTGTGAGAGACTGTGTGTATCACTTGGTGGTATAGCCACTTCTGAGAATAACACATTTTAACTGTTATCACTGCTCCCTTATCCTTATTTTTAAGCAACAGACTCTCTGAAACACACTGATGAGGTCATCTTGACAAAAGTGGAATCTCTCCCTTGATAATCAGACTTCTTCTGTGGTGCTTGTAATACAGTGCTCTTTAGATTGTTTAACTTAGATATGTAAGCGGTTTGATACCTGCCAGGGAAAACTTTTGTGTGTAATGCTTGTTGCTGTCCCATTTCACCTGGAGAGGATGCATTTAAATGTGCACACAGCTTCCTTATAACAACTTCTATGGAAACATCCTGTAGGAAACACACAGATGTGGTCATCCTGACAAAAATACATTCTCTTCCCTGAAAAATCAGAATTCTCCTGTGTCACTTTGCAAGTAATACAGTGCTGTCTAGATTATGTGATTAGAGAGGTAGGAAGTTCAATACCCAACATAGTAGATGTGTGTGCATGTGTGAGGTTGCTTACAGTTAGGTGAGGATGAGCTCATTCAACTTACACTATGGATATATATATTTTTTAAATATAAGATGACTACACCATCCCCTAATCCCACCTTTCACATCCACAACTTCATTGCTACACAAGGGTGTAGCTATGCATACTGTTTATAACGTAATGATTACAAGTTTTTATGTATTACGTAAAGGAAGGTTTGCTTCTTTGGGCAATACCATGTCCACAGATTTGTACATTAATGCTTAAAATAACAGTGTCTTGGGTTGAAAGATAGTCATTTAATGTTTTAGAAGGAAGGTGATGCAAGCATTTGTGCAGTGATGTGTGGAGAGAACATTTTCTTTCTTCAAATGGCAGGTGTTTTGTGTGGCATAAATAAGAGCGCACAAGTACAACATTATATTATCTACCTATACCCCTGGTTCAACACACTGATGAAGTCATTGTTTTGCAAGTTAACTGTCCCTATTTAAATGTCAGACTACCCCTGTGGTGCCCTTGTGTCTTAGACTATTCTCTATAATGTGTTAATAGATAGGTAGGATGTTCGAATGCAGCAGTGCTTAACTTCTGCAAGTGTGACTGCCAATGGTGACATGATCAGTCTACACACATACGTAGTAAAAGCCCTGATTGACTGTAAAAATACTGTTACAATTATATCTCCTTGCCAATACACTGCTGATGTCATTCCTTCATAGATGCTATATGTCTCAGTTGTAGTCATTATTCTGCTGTGGCACTGCTTGCAGATACTGTGCTGTATAGATGTCATACGTAGATAGGTAGGTGGTTCAGTACCATCACTGCTTCAATAGTGCAATTATTATTAGTGTCATTTACCACTGGCCACCTCATAACCACCTTTATGTTTCTTTCTAATTATGTGATTGAATTACATTGTCGCACTGTGACATCGGCAAAACTTAGCATCTTCAGGGAAAATAGTATTTTGACCAAAAATGATTACATACTGCTAACATACCTGCAGTATGTTACATTTGGAGTGTGCATTCTCCTTTGTTGCATGACTTTGATAATGTGCTTTGTACATTGTGTAGCGACGAATGTCAGATGTTGGAGTCCAATCCAGTTGTGGCTGTGTCTTTCACCCTCAAACTATGTATACTGTTTTACAAATGCATATATGATGTGCAGTTGTACAGTGTTACTGTTCACTTTGAACACTGTTAAGCACAAACATCCAGCTAATACACAGTAGTGATGTCAGCCATTTAGCTGTGCACTGTCTCAGTTGCACTTCAACATGGTCGTGTGGCGCTTGTGGTTCAGACAATGATGTTTAGCTTATGGTCTTTAGTAGTTATTTGAAATCCATCCATTACTGCTCATGCTACTTTGTGTCACTGTTATTGTGACTGTACATGTCAACAACAGTGTTGTCAAGCACATTGGCTTTGTACACATATAGATGTTGATCCCTCTTACTAAAAGCTATGGCAATGCTTTTATTTGAAAATGTGATCCATTTTGTTTACATTGTGTACTGGTGCTTGCATGTAATTTTCCATGACTGCAAGCACTGCTGCTGGCCCTGGAAAGGTGCTTTCATCCATGTAAGTGTGATGAGCAGCATGCATAGTTGCTTAGCACTACTGCTCATTGTGTTAACACTCTTAAATTATGTAGGCTTAGTTCAAAGCCTGCCCGATCGTTAATGGTTCCTAAGGATATTCAAAATAATTGCTCAAGAATGTGAAACTACTTCTACTGCTCCTGATAATGCTTCCTTGGAATATCAACGAATGGCAGCCAGATGCATAGCTTATCCAATTTCATTTTTGATAACCATGTGATAGTTTGAGAGTTGGAAGTGTGAGTTCTGGAATAGTGAGATTAATTGAGTGAAAAATTCAGACTGGTATATACCAAGTCTGAGACTGTTCTTTCTCTGATTATTTCCTTTTCTCTGAGGTATAGTGATCTTGGAGTTAGGATATAGAATTATGGGTTGTGGAGGGCTTTTCCCTCACAATGGGGGTGTAGAGTAGCTGATCTCATTGTAAAAATAAATTTAAATGGAGAATAGTGATGTTTGAAATTTGCTGTTTTCTTACATTTTATACATTTTTTATAACTATGTAATTCCAGGATTCACAGTTGAAAATCTTGGTATTACAAAGGGAAGGCTTCAGTTTTAGTACAACAGATCTATCAAAGAACAGCATGTCAACATGTAAATATTCATAATAATTCCTGCACATAAAAGGGGACTAGTTCATACTCTCTCAAATTTCAGAACAACAACCATATTATGTTCTCCCTCCAAAATACTTTGGAAATGTATTCGTAAAAAAATTAGCATTTTAAATACAACAAATTTACATCATAATCAGGATGAAATCACTGCAACAATCTTCTTACATCTATTCAAAGCATTTAATACAGTATCCCATTATATAGTACTAAAAAGACTTTCTTAGATAGTTTTATCATGTTAAACACTCTGACAGATCAAAAGCTATCTTGAAGAAAGATGCCGAACAGTCAACTCCTATGCCAACAAATGTCAGAGTCCCTCAAGGGTCTAACATCGGTCCCCACTTTACAGCATGTTTATAAGTGATATATATGCAACATTGTTGAACAGGGAACCTCAATGCAGTACACAGATGACATCAATATACTTCACAAAATTAGAGCAATAGCTCAGTAAGTCTCAACTAATTTTACATGCTAAAAATGTGTAATTTTTTACTTCTAATCTAAGCACAAAATCTATCCTAGAATTTATGATAACTTCAACAAACAAAACTATTATCAAACAAGTAAGTCATATCAAGCTACTAGGAGTCATCCTGAGCTATAAGCTTAAGATCAATTAGAATATTAGCTACATAGTAACACCAGAATTTACAAAAACTTCAACAATCAAAACTGCTATTAAACATGTGAGTCATACCATGCTACTAGTGGTCATCATAGTTCACAAGCTAAAATTTGATTGGAATATTAGCTGACTCTCTACTATATATAACTTTACCATATGCATCATCCATTCCTATAAACATCCAGAAAACTCTCTTAAACCAGCGAGAAAAAAATGTTATTACAGAATTGGCAAGTTTGGTACTAATTTACCATACAAAATGCTTCATTGTATAGCACTACAGAAATTATAGTGGTTAGAACTACAACATGATTTAACTATAGCACAACTTAAAATGGCACATAATATTCAGTACAAACCAAATAAACATTAAGCAAGCAACAACATAATAAGAATATATAAACCATACAGATGGTAAGATCTCAACATTTAAACCAAATATACATTATCAAATCTAACAACCAACATGAAGACTCCCGCTGCTCAGTTTATGTAGCAAAGCTCTTGAACACCATCCTCATAAAATCAGAACAGAACCAAATCTTAAAATATTTCTCCCCAGAAAATAAATAAATAAATGAATAAGTACAATAAAATAAAATAAAATAATTCTGGTAATAAACTATTTCTATAACACTTGGATATACGGAACAAAGCAGAACAGAGCCAAACTTGAAAATATTGCTATGAGTCTTAACCTGTACCTGTTACATCTGAATTTATAATCAAGTATTTTACTTTAGATACATCTTACAAAAATGTTGTCCACTTGTCTCTCCTACAGATCTTATCTTCATAATCCTCACTGATTTCTTTCTCTCTCTCTCTTCTATTCACTTTTTGCATACTGTTCGTCTTCCAAACTCTTTTCAAATTATTTTCCTCAGTGTCACCTCTTTTGTGCTATACCAGAGTGGATGCACTGTCTACTATGTAGTTTACTGTATGTATATATATATATATATATATATATATATATATATATATATATATATATATATATATGTTAAATATCATTTTCATGTAATAGAAATCACTGAAAAAATTATTGAAAACATATTTTGTTGATTCACATTTGATAGAAAATTTCATTGGTGCGTGCAAGCCACTCTCCAACCCAAGATTCCCATACTTAAATATTCTAACTCCATTGCCATGCCACCAATGCAAAAAAGAGAGAACACCACACAAAGTGGAACTCAAACACAACCTTCTAAAGATGGGGAAGGTACAATATGAAGGTGGCAGTCGGAAGGCATAAATGGTCTTCTAGACTGATTTGCCTTGTAAGTTCTATCAGTCTAAAATCATAAACCATACTATAGCCTTCTACAGTTTTCTATGAATTGTATTTCAGTAAAATATGTTTTCATTAATATGAGTTTTAAATAATTTTATCAATGGTTTATGGTTCAGTGAAAATGGCACTAGATGAAATATGTGGTAACCTATTTATATAAATAATGTTAGACTAGCTCCTCTAGAAGTATAGACAGAAGATTTTGGGATGAGGAGAAGAGGATATAATAATAATAATAATAATATAAATATATTCATGAAGGAGTGGAAGGAATAAAGCAGACAGAGGGAAAGAGAGGAGTAAGTGCAGAAAAAGGGAGATGAGTGATGATTACATTTATACAAAAGAAAACAAACCATTTGCAAACATTTACATCACTTGTGTTGTTTTGTGTAACTATCATTAATCCAACATTACACAAATTGATCAACTCCGGCCTTCTCTGAAATCACATTCCTTTTCCAAAACATTATTCTGCATGTATTGGTCCCACAGTTTCCATTTTTTCTTAGTAATTTGCTCCTACCCTTTTCTAAAGATCCCCCTTCCAGTTCTTTTCTCTCAGTTATAATATTCAATAATTCAAACAGAGTTGGTTTAGACTTCCATTTTCTAGTAATTGCTTTTTTGGCAGCCACCAGAATTAAGCTTAATAAGACCTTATTATGTCTAGGCAATTCAGAGTCTGTATCCCAGCTGAAAAAAATTATTTCCATACTTACACCTATTTGCTCACCAATATTTCTGTCAGGGTACTCTTTAGGGTACTTTAAAGTCTGCCATCTTATTACACTCCCAAAACATCTGTTCTCAGTTACCTCATTTTTCCTCATCAAACTGCCAACATTGGGCATCTACCTGAGGAAAATTCTTTGAAGTCAGCTTGGGGTATACAAATAGGTTCATAGGTTCATAGGTGTGTACTAGGCTAATAGCCCTGGAGCCTTTACAAGCATAGCTCATAGAAGTGCCCTGGCATTGTGCTGCCTGATGTTAGTTCGCAGTACCTCTATCAAGTAGAGCCACTGGAGTGCTCTCTGGGGTGAACTTTCTATTACCCATCCACTCATCAAGATTTCTCTTGAAGAGGGACAGTGAGGTGCTCTGCTTGACAAGTATGGGGAGTCTATTCCAGAGCATGGGTGAGGAACCTGTCCCTCCAGCTTGTTCTGTTGATTGTGGTAATGAGGTTGAAGTTTCTGGAGCGTGTGGTGCGGAAGGATTTAGATTTCTTTAGATATAGCATTTCTAACAGCGCTGGGTCAGACATGGCTTTGTAAGTCAAGCAGAGATCGCTTTGAAGTAGGTGATATGAGACAGAGAATAGCTGGAGTCTTTTGAGTCTGTCCATGTAGGACATGTGTTTAATGCCTAAGATCCTCTTCGTGAGGTACTTCTGTGGCCTCTCCAGCTGTTGCAGGTGTCTAGTGAGGTACATGCCAAATGGGGCATTATACTTGATGATTGGTCTAATGAGGGAAGAGTAGAGAGAGATGATGACCTCTTTCTTCCTGGATGAAAAACTCTTGGTAATGAGATGTGCCGCATAGAAGTACTTTCTGACCACAGTGGCAATGTGGTGGTCAAAGGAGTGGTTGATATCAACCTGCGGCCCCAGATCTCTTATAATGCCTTCAGTATTCAGTGGGATCCCATCGATATGGTAATTAGTGGGAACTGAGTTTTTACCAAAGGGAATGATGACGCATTTTTTGGCATTAATCTTAAGGCCATTGTTTCGACACCAGTCATTGGTCTCAGTGAGGCCTTTCTGTAGGATGTCTGCATCACTTGGGGAGTTAATAATGGCTCCCAGCTTGCAATTGTCTGCAAACTTGGTCAGCCAGAGTCCCTTTGTGTTGGCCTGGTCCTCTGAGAAGTAGATGTTGAACAAGAGAGGACCCAGGACTGATCCCTGTGGGACTCTACTTGTGACTGGTTGGCAGTCTGACTTGGAGTTTGCTTCTTTCACACTGTGTGTTCTATCTGTGAGCCAATTTGCAACCCACCTAGTAATATAGGGGTTGATGCCTAGTTTGGTGAGTTTATCAATAATTCCTGAGTGAGGAATGGTATCAAAGGCCTTGGCCAGATCGAGTTAGGCTGTATGTACTGTCTTACCTTCATCCACAGCCCTGGTGACTGATTCAAAGGAGTCAAACAGGTTGAGCAGGCATGATCTCCCTTTTACAAAGCCAAACTGTGTGGGGTCCAGAGTTTGGAGAGTTCCTATATTTTTGTCAATCGTGTCCATCATTATGCACTCCATAGCTTTACATATCAGACTCGTCAGGCTAATGGGGTGATAATTCCCAGGGTCTGTAGTCACTCCACCTTTATGGAGAGGGATGAATCTAGCAGTGCGCCATTCGGTAGGGACAAAGCCTGAGGGAAGGCTGTGACTAAATAGGGCACACTGATGTGGTGCCAGTTCACTTTGTAGTTCATGTAGAACACAGCCAGGGATATTATCAGGTCCTATGGAAGCTGTCTTCTTGTCCTTGGACAATGCAGCTTTAACCTGGGCTGTAGTAATGCTGGGTGCCTGGCATTTTTCCGGTATTCTGATTGATCCATGGGGGGGAGGGGTAATGTTGGCACCGAATCTGTCAGCCAGTATGTTGGCAATATATGTTGGCTCAGTATAGGAGGAACTGTTGTGCAGTAACTCAGAGCAAATCTGGGTATTGCCATGGAAGTTCTTGATATATCTATAAAAGGCATTGTGATTGTTTTTAGTGTCTGCTGCAATTCTGCCTTCATAGCTGGCTTTAGAGGATTTGATGAGGGATCTTAACTTTTTGTTGAGGCCAATAAGGGAGTTTTCCAGTCTTGGGGCTTCACCTTTTTCTGCAACAGTTTCTTCCTTCTGTTGTAGAGTTTTTTAATGGCAGGGGACCACCAGATTGGATTCCTTTTTTTGGAGGAGAGTGTCTTGGTTCTGTTGGGTATGGCTAGTTCCATGCATTTATGTACATGTTCATACAGTTCATTGGTGTATGATTTGGCAGTCATGCAGCTATTTTCCATTGACATGGGTGCAGTGAAGTTAGCCACCTCTGTTTTTAGGAGTCCAAAGTCAGCTTTGGAGAAGTTTTTCAAGGTGGTTACCTTTGTGGGGGGTGTGGGTGAGATGTGGATTTCTATGGTGCTTAGTTATGGTCAGATCTGACCAGGGAGGGATTGACTATTGGTATAGATCAACTGTCGCCCATGTTAGTAATAACCAGATCAAGGAGGTTACTTGCTCTAGTGGGGGTCAGAATGAGCTGGTCCAGGGCATTGGAATTGATGAATTCCAGGAAGTATTGGGTCAGTGTATTGGTGCTTGAGTAGTTTTCCCAGTTGATGGAGGAGTAGTTGAAGTCTCCTAGTATGAGAGTGTTGGGTTGGACCTTGATAGATTCCAGGGTGCTTAGGAATGTGGGGTCAGAGTCTAGAGACATGGTTGGGGACCTTTAGGAGGCTATGACCTGGATTGCAGTCTTACCTAATATTAGTTGTACCTGAAGTATCTCAGGTGCATTATGCTGGGCTACTAGTCCGGGGGTGTGCATATCCTTTATAAATATGGAGACACCACTACTTTGGAGCTTCGGTCCATGTTTCTAGGCCAAAAGGTTTAGAATTAGTTATAGCCTGGTAGCACAGGGGTGCTTTCTGCTGCTTAAAACCAGGTCTCCATTACAGCACAAATGTCGATGTTCTCCATTTTGAGGAGTGCTTCGAGCAAGTGCTTTTTGAGATTTAGACTTCTAGCGTTGAGCAGCATGACCCTCAGATTGCATTTATTTATGACTGTTACAGTGGTAATTTGGTCTTTGGAACACCACCTAAAAAGGCACTATAGGGGTGCCAAGAGCCTTAGCCAGTACCCGAAAACCCAGGGGTGACAGATGCAGGCCATCTCTGCCAAAGCATCTAGGTCTGTCAATCATGTCATTCCCAAGCAGACAGATACTTGATCCCCTTAGAATGGCACCAGAAACTTAGTCAATTGTTGAAATCAATCATTTTTTGTATGTACTGCGGTATCATTCTGGGTGACAGTAGGATACGGCTCAGGGCTAGTGTCATAGCTGCCTGGGCCACATAATCCAAGAGCTCCACCATGTTTCTTTTCATGTAGTCCAGGGAGGTGCATCTCAGGTCATTCACAGCGACATGGACAATGACAGAGTCATACTTGTACTTGTTGTAGAGTGACCTGAGTGCGTGTGTTATGTGTTGGATTCTGGCACCTATGCAAACTCTTCCAATCAAAAATCCTAAATATTCTAGACCTTGTTGCATATTTGGGAGCCATACATATGTCCTCCCATTGTTTTCTTGTGAATTGCTTATCCAATCTCTCGTCCCAATCTTTTCTAACCTCCTCTGATTGGTTTCTATACTTATTGTGCAATATTTTATATGCCCTACTAATTATCTGTTGTTTAACAGTAGCATCTATGCTAGATCTCAGAGAATAGGGCAGTGAGTACCAATTCATAATTGGTGTTTGGAAGGGACATTTTTTTCTTGAGTGTGTGATATTTTATGTGGTTGTTTTAGTTGGTTATATTTAAGGATATCAGAAATTTCTTGCAAGTTTTGATGTCTTAAGCCTGTGTAGTGCTTGCTTCAGGAAGGAAAATTTGTTATAGGTCTGTTTAAGTTTTGGTTTGGTTAGTAAGTAGTTTAGTGAAAGTGAATGATGCATGGAGGAGGGAGGGAAGGAAAAGACAGATGTGAGTTGGTTTCTGGCAAAGTTTGAGAGGAACTTTTGAAAGTATATAGATGACACAATTTTTGCTGTTTTTGGGGTGTGTGTGGAGAGGTGACTGTGAAGATCAAATCTGAGGTTTTCATTAATAGTAAACCCTAGGAATTTAGTGTGAAAGACAACATCTGTGGAAATGTTTTTGGTAGATATCAGAGAGAAATAGGTATTTTTAGTTTTAATGAGGCTATCTGCCCAGTCTGACTATCTCAGTCAACAAATGCAACTAACTAAACACATGCAAAGAATATCTTAATTTTGGATTCATGTTTGATTTTGACATATGTGGGTAGCTGACCCATTCTGTTAATGCAATTTGCTTGTAAGTAGGCCTTATCCATCTGAAACGTAGAATAGTATCTAGTCATTTCTCTGGAACTAACTTCAGCTGTGATATCTATGCTGCATTTTCCTCACAATCTAAGGAGCTGGCTGTAATTGTTAGTAAAATGCTTGGGGTTCATACCATTGATATCCTCTCTACCTACCTTCCATACATCTTCATACATCTTCAGTAATAACTCTGCTATCACAGCCTTTCTCAATCATCTTCACCATAATTACAACTTTACTGGCACCTATTCATCTTGCCTCTTCACCACTGTTTTCCTTTTTCTCTATCTCCTCACATCACATCTAGTTTTCCTTCAAATTATCTCATCTGTTAGCACCTCTTCTCTACTCTATAGAAATGCCTATGCCTACACAAAACACATTGCTATAAAAATATGACCGTCTAATAAAATTCTACTCTGTTCTTGTATGTGATTAAAACTTTACTGTAAACACAGCTGTAGCTGAACCTGCTGTAAAAATTGATTTTATACTCTCCATGCTCTGCATATCATCTTTGTCCTCTATTTTGTCTTCATTATAGTATTCACAAATACTTTGTACATAAATTTTCTTGGTGCCTGTAAATATGTGAGAAAGTGTAATTTCTCTATAAAAAATGTTCAATGTGTTTTCAAATTTTTGTATAATTGCATGTGGAGGTTTTCTCCCTGGGCTCTACTGTAAAAGGGTATATCTCTGTCATACTAGCCCAAATAAACATAAATAAACAAAGAATAGGTAACTGAAACAATATAGGGTTTCCTACATATATCATAATTTACTTGTCCCATGAATAGGCAACCAGTAATATATACATCCAAACAGTTAATTTCAACAATATGGGAATTATTAAATTCTAGGTACCAAGACTCAAAATTTAGGTATTATATATAATACATGGTCCTGTTTTTTACAAACCATTTTAGATCACATATAAGTCATCAATATTTTTTCTATAAGATAATGATGTTGTAAAAGATGTTCTGCTCAGAATAAAAAATAATATATAAAAATTGCCATATTGCAGACCATCTATCCTTGGCTGTTTCTTACACCTATGTGTAATATTTACCTTTAAAATATACTGGTTGTAAGTGCATCTGCAGATGGATATGTGAAAAAAATTATTTGTAAGAATGTTAAGTATCCAGATACAGATTATATAAACTCTGAATATTAAAGCAATAACCGACGACATGGTGTGGTATAATGAAGATTTACCCATGGTTGGTGTCGTTTAATCACAAGGACGAAGCCCGAGTGATTAAATAAAGCCAACCGTGGGTAAATTTCAATATGCCACAACCACGGAGTAAGTTATTTCTATTATGCAATGACATTATTTAAGAAAAAAATACTTACTTTTCTTAAATAATGTCTTTGTATAACAGCGCATTACTGTTCTTCCGCTGGTTGTGGTACACTGCTTCCTTGTTTTGATGTACTGAGCATGCGTATGGGACTTGCGTCCCATGCATACCCAGTACATCAATGCTTAGAAACAGAAGCAACAGAGAAAAGAAAGTCTCCGTTGTTCAGTTTTTTCTTTTTTTTTTTCTTTGTTTAAAAATATATATTTTGAGTACTTTTTTTCTGTTGGTATATTGTGGAATTTACAATGGGCACACTGGCCAATCAGTGTGCACATTTTGCAATATTAATGGGGGGGGGTCATTGTATAATATACATTAACCAGGACTGGAATCTTGTTATGTTAAGTGTTCTATAAGTCAGAGAATCTCTCAAATAACTTATCTGTTATTTGCAAAGGTTTTCTGTCTTCTCTACTGGATACAGCATTTCTTTTTGTTGCTTTCTCAAAATATATTTTATTTGTTTTCATAAGGTTTAGAAACAAAAAGAGACAGGAAAAAAAGACAAGATAAATCAAAGAAATACAAAGCAAATAATATAGAATAAATGAATGTATTATAAACATCAGAATAAGGACTATATACATCAGTTACAATCCCCCAATTTCCACCCGCCCCCAGGACCTCTACATTTATTCCACCCTTTCTCCACCCACTAATCCCAACTACCCAGTAGAATATCCTCCCATTTTACACCCCGCCCCTACACACCCTACCTAATTACCCAATTAAAGCTTTTCCCTCTTTACAACTCCTCCTCTCTTCCTCCTATATAAACACATTCACACACTCTATACTCCCACCTTTTTAAACTTCCCTACCCCGTTTCTTTTTAATTTCAGTTAAACTTCTGCTCTGTCACCATCCCCTCTTATTTCTCACCTGCTTCATCCTCTCAAACTATACACCTTAAACTACCTCTGTCCCATGATGCTTTCCTAAATTCTCCACACCCGCCAGGCCCCCTGCTTCCTCTTTGTATTCCTAATTCCCCTGTGTTATGCCAGCTCATACTCCTCCTATGTTCCACCTTTCCTACCTTCATCTCAAACTGACACATTCACCAGTCTGCTCCCATATTCATTCTCTCATTACTACTACATCTCCTCTTCCCTTATTCAACCCCACCACTTGCACCTATTCTATCCTAAAATTATCACCTCTAAAGCCACAATACTTACCTCTAAACTAATGTTATTTCCTCCCAAACGTATGCAAAATAAACCCAAATGGCTAAAAACTCCTTCCTTCAACAACCTTATATTTGCTGGGGATATCCATCCCAACCCTGGGCCAAGCCCCCTTACTATTAACTCCCCCATTCTCCTTTTTCCACCTCCTCCCCCCACAATACCCTAAAATTCTTCACTCTCAATGCCCAAAGTCTCAACAACAAAATTCACCACTTTCAAGCATGGCTAACTCATAACCAACCTGACATATTTGCCATCTGAAAAACCTGGCTCAAACCCCATATCTCTGACTCTGAAATCTTGCCTAAAGGATTTCAGTCCCTCAGAACTGATTGACTAAATAAAAAAGGCAGTGGCACTGCCCTTATCTACTCTAATCTTCTTACCTTAATTCCCCTCCAAATTCCTATCCCACAATTCAACAATACCGAACAAACAGTTGGTCTACTAAAAATGAACAAGCACAAAAAGGGTGGAATAAATGTAGAGGTCCTGGGGGCGGGTGGAAATTGGGGGATTGTAACTGATGTATATAGTCCTTATTCTGATGTTTATAAACCTTAACTTTTTAAACAGGTAAAACTCAAGTTACCTACTTTCATATCTAACTTCTCTAGTGCACACTGCAGAGTGCATTCTTTTCAATCTTACCTTTAAGCATCCCTGTTACTAGCACTTTCTCTAATACCTAAAAAGATCATCTCTACTTGACTCCAAGTAGACTTTTCTCTATCTGTTAAACCTAGCACTTGCTCCTACAGTACTTATTACCTTGATACGGCACTCTTATAGATAGCACCCCAAAAAGGCAAACCCCCATTTCTCGGTCACTCCGTCCCCGGAATCTCTTTTAAAGTTTTTTTGTCTAGTCCTTCTAGCATGTCGAGGGATCAGTTGCTAATGTCCTCTCCTGCTCAGCTGGTGAACCTGGGAATATTGAGGCAATGTTACAATTGCCTCATGTACACAGACAACCCTCTCCTCCTCCCACAAAACACAAATACATGCGAGAGATGCAACTATCGGCCAAACTGGAGGCTGAGCTCTCTCAACATAGGACTGGCAAGACCAGTCAGGAGGAGTAGGTTACCACACACACTATAGACCCAGTCTCACATAGTACCATCACAACCTCAAATCATACACATAAACACACAAAGACATACTCGGCTCTGATCAAAAATCTACCAAAACAGCAGAGGCCACCAAAGCAGACACCCAAACAACCACCACCTCAGAACACAACACCTGCAACACATAGACCTCACAGTCAGAGTGTCAAACAGTCACAGCCCTTAAGGCCAAACACAATGCCAGACACACTAGTCATTGGTGACTCCATAGTCAGACACACTGACGTCCGCTCACCAGACTGAGTAAGGAGAAGGTCACAGTAAGCTGCCTGTCGGGCGCTAGAATCCGCCACATAACGCAAGCACTCAGGTCTCTCAACAGCAGGTACAAATATGACTCAGTCATTGTCCACGCTGGTGTAAACGACCTGAGACGTACCTCCTTGGACTACATGAAAAGAGACATCGAGGAGCTCTCTGATTATGTAGCCCAGGCAGGTATGACCCTGACCTTGAGCAGTATCCTACCTTCACCAAGAATGATGCCACAATACAGAGATAAGATGATCAGCTTTAACAATTGGCTTAAACTCTGGTGTCATTCAAAGGGGATCCAATGTCTGTCTGCCTGGGATGACATACTGGACAAGCCATGCTGCTTCGCAAGGGACGGCTTGCACCTGTCACCCCTGGGATTCCGGATATTGGCAAAGGCTCTTGCCACCCCCATAGTGCCTTTTTTAGGCAAGGCTCAAATTCTAAACCTACCACCCTAGAACACAAAAAAGGAAAAAAACTAAGGGTAATGCTGCTCAATGCCAGAAGTCTAAATCTCAAAATGCACGCACTCGAGGCCCTTCTCAGTATGGAGAACATCGATGTCTGTGCAGTGACAGAAACCTGGTTCAAGGCTCCTGAGAGCACCCCAGCACTATCAGGTTTTACCTCTTATCATGCGTTCCGGCCCCAAAATCCGGACAATACCAAGAAAGGAGGGGGGCTATCCATATTCATCAAAGACACCCACACCTCAAGACTGGTGGCAATACGATGCATCGGAGACCATCCAGGTGCAATTAACCATAGGCAAGACTGCTCTGCAAATTGTAGCATGTTACAGGCCACCCTCACAAACTCAGGAACCTCACATGGCCTTCCTGAAAACACCAGAGGGATAAATGTATCACCAAACACCATCATACTAGGTGACTTCAATTACCCTAATATAGACTGGGAACACTACTCAAGCCCAAACACCCTAGCCCAAAAGTTCCTGGAATTCATAAACTCAAATGCCATGGAACAACTAGTCACCATCCCCACAAGAGGAGAAAACATACTTGATCTCATCATCACGAACATGGGAGCACAATGTTCAACACCGAAGTATACCCCTCACTGGTGAGATCAGATCACAAACTAATCTCGCTGGAGGTCCTCATCCCACCCCACCTGAAATAAAAAGACCACAGTAAAGAACTTCTCGGCCGACTTCACACTTCTAAAGACTAGTGTGGTCTCCTTTAAGGCCCCGAGCCGACGGAAAACAGTACTCAAGCCGCTGAATCACTTACAAATGCCTTCTACCAGCACCTGCAGGACTGCATGGATAAGGCAATCCCAAGCAAAACAAAGACTCTTTGTACCAAAGGCAAGCGTCCACTCTGGTGGACCCCAGCCATAAACAAACTCTACAACAAAAGGAGGAAGCTACTACAAGATAGAGCAAAATCCTTAAAAGGTAAGACACCCTTGATCACTATAAGTAAAAACTAAGAGCTCTCATAAAATCATCCAAAGCAAATTTTGAGAGAAAAATAGCTAAAGACTCAAAAGACAATCATAAGGCCTTCTTTAGCTATGTTAGAAACCTGGGAGGAAACTCCCAGATATGCTCAGAACTAGTTCAAAATGATGTGAAGATTACTGATCCTACAGACATTGCCAACATACTGGCTGACAGGTTCAGTGCAAACTTCTCCCCTCCCCAAAGGAAAGATATCTATACCAAGCGATTGCAGCCCCAAACATCTCCAACGCCCAAGTGAGAACTGCTCTCTCCAAAGCAAAAACACAGCATCCATGGGACCTGATGGTGTCCCCGGCTGTGTGCTCCACGAACTCAACGAGGAATTAAACCCACAGCTAGGACAGCTGTTTAATCATAGTCTTACCTCTGGATACATACCCAGGGAGTGGCGCACTGCAACTGTGGTCCCACTTCACAAAGGCGGTGCCTCCACCGACCCTGGAAATTACCGGCCCATTAGCTTGACAAGCCTTATCTGCAAAGCCATGGAGAGGATCATAATGGACCTCATAAATAAAGACATAGGGAATTTGCAGACTTTGGATCCATCCCAGTTTGGCTTTGTCAAAGGCAGATCATGCCTTCTAAACTTGGTTGACTTTTTGAAACAGTCACCAAAGCCATTGATGAGGAAAGGCAGTCCATACAGCCTACCTCGATCTGGCGAAGGCCTTTGATACAATACCCCACTCGGGTATCATTGAAAAACTCATCAGCTTAAATGTTAACCCATACATCACAAGATGGGTTGCAAACTGGCTGAGTGACAGAACCCACAGGGTCAGAGTTGCTGGCGCCATGTCAGACTCAAAGCCTGTCACAAGTGGTGTACCACAGGGCTCAGTCCTGGGCCCACTCTTGTTTGGCATCTACTTTTCCAAGTACAAGCAAACACAGGAGGGTTATGGCTGACAAAGTTTGCAGATGACTGCAAACTGGGCCATAGTAGAAAACACATCTGACACAGATATCCTTCAGAAGGGTCTCACAGAAATGGATAACTGGTGCCAGAGCCATGGCCTAAAGTTAAATGCCAAAAATGCATAGTCATACCCTTCGGGAAAAACAAGGTTACCCCTAGCTACCAAATAGGTGGCAATCCACTGAGTACAGAAGAAGTTATCAGGGACCTGGGGACCCAGGTTGATAGTAGTCTGTCATTCGACACCCATGTAGCTAAAGTAGTTAGGAAGACCTTCTACATTGCCCACCTTATCATGAAGGGATTCTCATCTAGATCAAGGGAGGTCATAGTCTCCCTATACTCATCACTCATCAGACCAATGATTGAGTACAATGCCCCATTCGAATGTATCTGACCCGACACTTGCAGCAGCTGGAGAGGCCACAAAAGTTCCTCACCAAAAGGATAAAGGGTCTCAAACATCTGTCCTATGCTGCCCGACTGAAAGAACTCCAGCTCTATTCAGTCGCACCGCTTGCTCAGAGGTGACCTTTGCCTAACATACAAGGCCATGTCAAACCCAGATTTGATGAATATGCTTCACCTCAAAAATCTAGATCCATCAGAGCCACAAGGCGGAGACTTAAACCTCGACACAGCTATTAATAGGACGTGCTGGAGGGATAGATTCATCACCCAAAGACTCCCTATGCTGTGGAATAAAATCCCGGTATATGTGAGGCAGAGCACCTCGCTGGCCTTGTTCAAGAGAAATCTTGACCAATGGATGGGAGATCGCAGATATACCCCAGGGATTACCTCAGTGTCACTGCTCAACAGAGGCACAGCAAAATAATGGGTATAGTTCCCCATACTAAAGGGGTGGCTTAAGCCACAAAACTATGGGCTAGGCTTGTAAATGCCCTCGGGCAGATAGCCTAGTATGAACCTATGAACCTATGAACCTATGAACCTATATCTGCATCATAGCCCTTTATATATCTCCTGGTAACAACATCTCTACCCTCGAAAATATCCTCCTATGGGCCTCATCTGAAATTAATTACGAAACTTATATTCTAGGGGATGTAAATCTCGATTGGAACAAGTTTAATAATCCCTCTCCCTCCCTATCCATCAACCTCTATAATTTCACTCAAGTAATCCTGTCAACCACTCGACCCAACAAAACAAATCCCCCAGGATTCATTATAGACTGGATCCTAGTCACCCATCCAAATAAAATAACTTACTCTGGCACCATTCCCAATACCATTAGTGACCTTCCTGCCTTCATAAATTGTTCAACTACCTCTACCCCCATCAGCATCAGTACATTCTCACCCGCAACCTTCGCAACTTCAACCACTCAACTTTCTCAAATATCCTCAAACAAATAAAGTGGCAAATCCTAAACACCCTTCCTCTTGATAAAACAATAGAACACTTCAACTCTGTCTTCCTCAACACTCTAAACTCCATAGCACCACTAAGAAACAGAAGGATAAAAGCTAATACCGCTCAATGGCTTTCCAAAGAAACCAAGTAAATTATGCTTCAAAGGGACAAAGCCTGGAAGCTTTACCATAACAACAAACTGCCCAAAACCCTGATCAAATACAAACAACTCCATAACCTCACAAAACAATGCATCATAAAGGACAAAATATCCTACTACTTTAAACTCAAGCCAACAATAACAATAACCCCAAACAATTCTGGAAATCCATAAACTCCCTTCTCAACCCTGGATCCAAGAATAACCCATGCCCTGACCCAAGTATATCTGACCTTCAACTAAGCTCCAAATTTAATTCATTTTTTATTGAAACTATCTTCAACCTGACCAAGACCTTCTCTAACAATAATCCACCTAACCACCATTCCTCTTCTTCTAACCACCCTATGTTTGAGCTTAAGCCAGTCTCTACTAATCTCATAAAAAGACTCATCCAAACTTAAACCTTGCTCCAATGCTCTTGATAATATTCCCTCCTCCTTCCTACAATGTGCAGCTGACAGTATTGTACTCCCAATTAGCATCATAAGCAACAGATCTGTAAAGGAGTCATATGTACCCAAACTATGGCATTCTGCTTACATTCTTCCTCTCCACAAAGGTGGCAAAAATACTGACATCTCAAACTTTTGGCCCATTGCTCTGCTCTCTCCAATCTCCAAAATCTTAGAAAAATCTATCCATCTCCAACGTATGCCTTTCCTAACCCGAAACCAACTCCTAACATCTACCCAGCATGGCTTTCGCCCTGGCCATAGCACTATAACCACTCTACTTTCCTACTTAGAAACTGTCAACCAAGCCTGAGATTCAGGACATTTAGTTTCCACAGTTCTTCTCGACCTTTCTAAGGCTTTTGACATTGTTTCCCATAACCACCTTATCTATCATCTCTCTAACCTACATCTCGCTCTAAACACTGTCACCTGGTTCTCTAGTAAAGTCCTCAGCCTTTCCAACTCTCCCATTGAAGTAGTTCCCTTTGCAAAACTTCTTGGCATTACTGTTGATGAACACCTCAAGTTCGATATCCATATCCGACAAAATATAAAGAAAACCCACCAAAAGCTAGGTATGCTTTATAGGAACAATCTCTTTCTCTCAAACTCTACTAGACATACTATAGCTACTACTACTTACCTCCACCCATCCCTGTTATATAGTGCCCGTCTTCTAACTAACCTGACCACCACCAACACCTCTAAATTGGAAAACTGCTATAACAAAATCTCCAAATTTGCCTCCAGATCCAAAAATTCCACCCATCACTGCCATACCCTTAATTCTCTAAACTGACTAGAACTCCCTAATTATCTAGACTACCTCAAACTTACCACAGCACACAGACTTGTATTTCACCCATATAAATGTCCAGCTTTAACAAACATCCTGCCCCCCTACACCCCCAATAGACCTCTTAGATCTGAAAATAAAAACCTAATAACTATCCACAAACCAAAACGGCCTGCTGGCCATCTTCTCTTCTCTTTCTCATTAGGCAAAAAATGGAATTCTCTCCCTTCCACTCTTAGGACAATAACAAACTCAGAAAACTTTAAAACCCAGCTTTTCACTTACTTACACTCCAAATGCAAATGCAAATGCACCTGCTTTCACCCTGTTTAATTCTTTCTAACAACTGCCATAAGGAGGTGTTACTCCTTGGCTCCTAATCTCTCTAACACCCCAACAACTAGTTCCCTGAGCTGTCTCTAGCTCTCTGCAATTGCTTCTGAAGATACTATATCTACCTTGTAAATATTGTAAATAGCTTCTTATGTCAAATGAATGCATGTAAAGTGTTTTCTTACTTTAATCGATTTTTATGTATAATGTTACTACACTTCAATTGTTATGAAGGAATTTCCTAAATGAATCACTACAGTACAGCCTTCCAGATACATCAAAATTATCTTTGTCATCTAAGCCTGATACAGAATGTTCATTCATGTAAACTGTACTTTAGTTTTGTAACTTACTTACTTTTGCATCTTTATGTTTATGTTACACTGGAGCTTTTCTCCCCGGGCCTCCACTGAAAATGGGCACTCATGGGCCCAGTGGACTTCCCCGGTCATGAAACTGAAATAAAATAAATAAATAAATAGTTACAAAAATACAATCCCAAAAGCTAAGTGCATACAATTCATACTGGCTTCCATTAAACTGATAGTGCCAACTACGAAAGTGACATTTGAAGGTTAGGGTATAAAACCATACTAATGTTATGGAGGATAAATATAAACATTTCTAAAGATTATTTTTTAAAGTGACTTATCTTTACATTTTATGTATAATTTTAGCCAAAATGTTTAACATTGCATCCCATACTTTGAATAATTGTTGTGTTTCCAATATTTGTTTAGAAAATAGATTGAAAGCCTTGTAATATTTTATTGTTATTTTGGTAAAGTTGACAGTAAACACTACTTTTTAGTTATAGAAAATTTAGTCATAGCAAAAATAATAATAACTAACTTCAAACAGAGTCATTTAATTTCTTCTTGGGGTAAATGCAGAATGGCAAATTGCCAAGAAATTTGTTTTTGCCCAGGAAGGTGAATTTTCTGTTGCAAAACTGATCACAATTACTTGCTATGTATACAGTACAAGGGTATGAGTAATAATTCAACATTTGGTACACCATGTGAGTTGCAATTATTAGAAGGAATGCTATAAAATGTTAATTTTTTCACTGCAGTAATATATGTGTAATTTATTATCATGACCTGGGTGTAGTATAATCATTAAAAGGGGTGTGTTTAATGCTTAAACCTATTACATACTTTATAGTTTCATTGTTTGCAAAGGGTGAATTATATTTAGACCAGGAATTTACAAAGACATATGCATCAAGAAACTTTATCTTTAAATAGGTTATGTAAGTTAGAAATGTGGATTTAGATGCTAAAAAGGCAACATTTAGTTTTCTATAGAAATCTACACTGGTAAAATCCTCATCATTATATATAAAATGGGGTTTCAGAGAGTTGAACATGAATGTTATCACTGGTAAAGACTCTTTAGGTAGTTTGAGATTTTTTACAGAGCTGAAATAGTGAACTATCCCCTTCAGAAAGAAGCTCACATACAGTAGAATGTTTTATTAAAGGATGGGATGTAGGATCTGTCATCATATTATTAATCTGAATATATGGATTGTGAATGGGTTGAAAGAATGTAGCAACATCATCCATTTTTAAAAGTTACAGTAATTTTTGAAAGTGCTCTGTGTTGTTTAATAACGTTATCCTTTTCAGCCTTCTAAAATATTTACTTTTTAAAAGGAATAGTGAGTGGATTACATTTTTATTGTTTTTATATTATCTGTGCCAGATATAAATATAAACTGGACTGACATAGCTGGCACTATGAAGGATTAAAATTTAAAGTCTGGATAATCTTATAATTAAATAGCATAAAAATCCAGTAAATCCATACCACTTTGTTTCTTAGGACATAATAAGTTGCTGCATAAGATTTAAGAGCTTTTGGGATGCCAGACAAATTTTGACAAATTAGAAGCTATGCTACTGAAAAAAAAAAACATACGCATATTATGTATGGTAAAAGTAAAATAATATAATATTCTGGGAAATATATTCATCTGTATAACTGTGACCTTAGAAAGAAAACCAAGTAGATTGCTATCTTTTGATATCTAAAAGGATAGTTGTTCATGCTTTATAAGCATTATTTTAGTAGCTTTTATTGTTTTACCTTCTCATGTTGGAAGAAAAGTTCCAAATGGTACTGCCTTTGAATAATGGCACTGTTTAGTCAAAGCTGATGAACATGAAGGCATCCAGGTTATGATGTGTCTTCTGTTGAACAGCAAGTCAGATGTATCAATTCATAAATTAAATAGCAAATTTAGGAGGTCTGCTTTGGAATGACAACCATTCATATATTTGTAATTATCATTACTGGCAAAACAGGCATTACGTGTCCACTTCTTAAGGATTATTTCAGGCTACACTATCAGTTTAATTCTAGCCTTGTACCAGCTGGTGTGTCCTAAAACAGTTTTGAATCATGCATGGTTCAAGAACAAACTTCAATGATGCAAGTAATGTGGAGCTTTAAAATGTTCATTTTTGAGTAAAAAAAGTATCATTTTATGAAGAAAAAAGATGCTCTGCAGTGTAAGACAGAAATGTTTTCTTTGGTTTTGAAAGGATGATATTAAGAAGTACATTGCTGTATCAGTTCGAGTTACTACCTCACACAGCTTACTTCTGCAGTTCTGTTTTTGGTGTGGGTTCCTTCTATACCAAGTCTGCATGCCCTCCCTATATATGCATTTTTACTGGGTGTTGCAGTTTCCTCTAACATCCTAAAATCATGCAGTGTATGAAATGTTGATCCTTTAATTTGCCTGTAGGTATGTAGTCTACTCTTTATTGTTTAGAAAATGCATGTTTTTTACACCTTTATTAACTTCACTCATTACATAGTGACAGGGGTGCACATACATTTAGAAAAGAGAAAAATAACATACAAAGAGTTTTCCTTTTATGCATTATAAATATATGGTTTCTTTCTTAACTATTATAATTCTATTTAACTTTACATGGATTGTTCAACTCCTATCTTACCTGAAATCTCACTCTCCTCTTCCTGAATTATTAGTCTGCATTATTCTACATGTATTGTTCCCACATATTCCATTTATTTCTATGTAGTTTGCTGCTCCTCCTTTCTAAAGATCCCATCTCCAATTCTTTTATCTGTTTTTACAAGATTCAACAATGCTGTGACAGTTGGTTTAGATTTGGATTTCTTATTCTAGTAATTGCGTTGTTTGTACCCAACAGCATTAAACTTAATAATGTCTTACTATGTCTATGCAATCCAGTTTCTTTAACACAGCTCAAAAGAATAATTTTTTTAGTTACAATAATTTGCTCCCAAAACATTTCTCATAAGTACCCTGTATAATTTTTTTAAAAATCTACCATGTTGCATTCCTAAAATACAAGTTCCCAAGCACCCTTCTGTTTGCCTCATCATACCTCCAATTACGGTCTATCTGTGGAAAGATTCTCTGAAGTCTACTTGGGGAATGAAAATATCTATGGAAACACTTCCATGCAAGAACTATAAGCCTTCTAGATGTTGCTCCATGCCCAGGATACATGAAATATCCTCCCATTGTTCCTTTCCACACTTTCCACACTCATTTCCCAGTCTTTACTTACCTCTTCTGATTGATCCTTGTAGTTATGCATTATAGAATATGCTCTACTATTTAGCCCCGTTTTAACTATACTCAGGGCAGCCACATATTCATCAGAAAATCAGGACATACAGACAGACTGCAAGTGGAGTTGTGTTATGCATTGTACAGTACTTGTGTTACAGGGTGTAGGTGTACAGACTAGTTTGCCATAGAATGCAGTCCATCTGCATAGTGTAAAACTGTGGGCCTACCCTCATGTCAGCCGGAGCTGTGCCTATCACATCTTGTCTGTCCACCACACAGATCTTGTGTCAGATAATACACTGGCAGTGTGTGTGTTGCATGTTACCAGTACATGGCTACATCGATGGCCATCCATACCAGAATTCCCTGACTAAAGGTATGTTACAGACTATCCCGTAACACCTGCACCTTGCCTAGTGTATGGCAATAGTTGTCCACATATGTGCCTGTATTCCAGCCTCTGTCCATCACCTACATACCAAGCTGTGCACATATGTCATGTTGGTGGTTGATCCATAGTGGGCTGGTAGTATAACACACTGCCATGTCTGCCATCAGTCCACTGCCATTGTAACCCCCACACATATGGTGGGGCTGGGGCCATATATGTGTGAGTGCCACCTACACTATACATGTGTGCCCTCATGCACTGCAGAGCCCATTGTATATAACAGTGGTATATAGCCCTGTATAATTGAGTCCAGGGGGGAGCACCTGAAAAGACCTAGTCTGCTACAAAATGTCAGGGCTGAGCTGCCTTAAGGTATCTGGCTGTACAGTACCACATACTTCACCTATATACACATTACTGTCATGGATCTGGGTACTGCAGAACTACTGCCCCCTCCCAATCAAACTGTTCTGTGTATTGGAGTGCACATGATGGTGTCAGTTATGACAAGTTATGTAGCAGTTACAACCCATATGGTTATAAGACGTTCATACCACCTACTGTGTCTGTACAGTGTGTAGATAGAGGCTGCTGAACTGCACACCTGGAGTACACACTGTCGATTGTTAGGTATCCTGTGGCCCAGTGTGTATTTTCTATTGTACAATGTGTATGGCTTGGCCTGGACAGCAACAGCTGTGAACCTTTCCAACCTACTCTATGAGTGTCACTGGTGCACTGTAGCATCACTCCGTTGATATAGTTTTCAGTGTCTGAACAGCTATATGGCATGGCATGTAGAACTGTAATAGTACATGATGACAGGTTACCATGTCAGCATACCTGTGGGTGTTGTTTCGCCTATGACCTCTCTGTGGGTGTATGTTACAGGCAACGATTATCATTTGTATGGGTGGCGCATACAGTGTCCAGTCATTCAGGGGTCAACTGTAGGCATAGTGGCTGTTCAATATTGTGTGCACCTACCGCTTATGTTTCATACTGTACATATAACTGCGTGTGTATGTGTAGTCACATGTATATGTACACATGTATACACACACACACACACACACACACACACACACACATATATATATATATATATATATATATATATATATATATATATATATAAAATCATGTATATGTATACCTGTATCTGCATATATGTGTCTGTGTATTTGAAGCCTGGTAATGTTGATGGCATCCACATAATACATTCCCCATGAGAGCCAGAATGTACTGCATAATATGTTACCAATAACAGCCTGACATCATACAGGTGGGATGTAGTACAGGTAACATTGTATGCCCATGTTGCCACTGGCCCTGATTATGGGTTCGCCAACACTTGGTAGTGTATTGCAATGTGGATGTGTTTGGCTGGGGGGATACCTATTTGTACGACCCGTATAGTGTGTGGTGCCTCTCAACCCCATTAGCGTAACATGTAGCCTGTTACACTCCACTCCCTAACAGCTACATGTGCCTTGAAGTACCAGAACAACAATGTTGCACTAATGGGTTGGTAGGCATGGGAATCCTATTGAGGTCTGCCATGTGTGTGTATATATGCACGTATTCATATCTGTAGGGTACACCGGTCTGAATCCACATACTCCTATTACGATACACATTGCCACACAGTAGTACGGATATTGTTGTTGTCGCCCATAGGTGTGGCAATGCAATGCAACACCCTATTATGCCTGTTGCATGTGCATCACATGCATATCCCTGTGGTACCACTGTTGCGATACGCAATGGGTTGTTTTTGCTTTGTGGCCACTGTGTGTTAGTGGGTATGTCAGAGTAT
Source organism: Protopterus annectens (assembly GCF_019279795.1). NCBI lineage: Eukaryota > Metazoa > Chordata > Ceratodontiformes > Protopteridae > Protopterus > Protopterus annectens. The sequence goes on from NC_056734.1 coordinate 105,412,818, forward strand.
CTAGATGGGGTTCTAGTGTGTACAATACCCAGTAGGGTATGTGGGTGCTGTGTACACTGTCTTTACACCATGGTACACCTGGTATATGGCCCATGTACCACTTTCAGGTGGTCAATGTCACCATCACCCATACAGGTAACAGAAAACAGGATATGGCCCCGATATACATGTGCTGTGTGCAGCTTACCTGTAACACATTGGACACATGGACTAGTTAGTTATCAACTATACAACCAGGTCTCTAAGATGTGTGTCTACCCGTTATGTATTGGTCAATGTGTATATGATGGTATGACACACTATGTATTCACCATATACAAACATTACATCCCCCATTACCATACTGTACGTGTCTGTGGATGGTCTGCATGTAGCATGTGACCTGGTACACACCTCACCCTACAGATGGTGTCATGTGTGCAATGACAGCCACACAGTACAGTAACACTACATACCCAGGTTGGGGTCTAGACACAGTGTCGCCAAGTCAGGATGTGGTTGTATGTGGATGGGTTAACATTAGAATGAAGATCATACCTGTACCAGCAGGACACCAGTCATGTTTGCTTGGCCAATAGCTGTTATACATACCTGTGGCATGTGTGCAACTGTACACCACATATGTCATGGCCATGGTGTCACCACACTGACATACCCCTATGGAATATAACTGCAGACCATCCTCCTGCTGACACATGTATGCCTGTAGCACAAATGGATGACAGTATGGGGATATCAATTGGTGTTACCAACAGCTGGGATGCATCCTAGCTGTATGGCTACACTACCCGACATGTATGCAGTACATATTACCCCTGACTACATTCAACACTGCAGTACATTGCAGCACTCTATCACAGTCACCATGTGCATCAGAACCATGTTAAACTGTTCCTGCATCAATGTTAGGGATGGCAGGGATGTGGCACAGGTATCATCATATGCATAGGGTGTGTGACTGTCATCCTACCTGCATGGCTACACTGCCTGACATGTATGCAGTACACATTACCCCTGACTACATTCTACACTGCAGTACATTGCGGCACTCTATCACAGTCACCACGTGTATCAGAACCATGTTAGCCTGTCCCTGCATCGATGTTAGGGATGGCAGGGATGTGGCACAGGTATCATCATATACACAGGGTGTGTGACTGTCATCCTAGTTGCATGGCTACACTACCTGACATGTATGCAGTACACATTACCTCTGACACATTCTACATTGTGGTACATTGCAGCACCCCATTACAGTCATCGTGTGCATCAGAGCCATGTTAGCTTGTCCCTGCATCGATGTTATGGATGACAGGGATGTGGCACAGGTATCATCATATGCACAGGGTGTGTTTCAGGTGAGCCAGAGGCCAAGGGTGGTCCAAACATGTGTCATCATGTGTGTCGGTGAGGGATGTGGTTCCTTGATTGGGGTGTGGTGATGTGGTGTGTGCCGGCATGGTGATGCCCTAGGTGTGGTTGCATAGTGTGTGGATATGCATGCACACAGTTCTGCCATGTGGCTGCCCCATATGGATAATGTTGGACAGCTGCAGACCATACCTGGCAGAGTGTGCAGTTCAGTGCTTCTGGCCACGGACAAGCTGGCTCTGCCTGCTAAAGGTTCCATGGGCATGTGCAGGTACAGACCTTGAGGTGCTACTCTCCCCTGATGATGACATATGTCCGCTGGAACCATGTCCCACCTGGGCCTGGCCAGGGCCACATGCATGTGGCCTGCTGTGGTGTGGTGTGGACAGCAGCCCCTGTGGTGTGCTGGGGCTGGTACTGCCACTATGGGAGTGGCTGTGTGTCTTGGCATGTCCACGTTGACTGCCAGCTGCTGGTGTCTCTGGCCTACGTCCACGTGGACATTGCACCACTCCCACCACACGTTCTAGCACAGACATACCATGGTCAAGGAGGCCAACCATCTTACCCCACTGTCTGTCCATGACCTCAGTATATTCACAGAAGGCAACAGCAATTTCATGGAGGTTGCCACTTACAGCTGTGAAAGCAGACCTCTGCAGCCTCAGGACCTGTCTGGAGTGCATTTCCATACGTGCCTGTGCCTCCATTACAGCCTGAAACATGCTCCTGGTGGTACCAGTTTTGGTGCCTCTACCAGGGGCAGGATGACCTGCAGTCCTCCCTACCACCATGGTACATCTGCCGATGTGGTGGCCTTCCAGACATCTGGCTATGTTGACTGTGACCTGACACAGTTGGCATGGACACCACATTTCCTGGCCATTGCCACCAAGTGTCAACTGTCCCTCTGCTATGGCCACATGTGATGGGGTTTGTAGGGGCACTGTAGCTGTGTACGGGCTTGGGGTGGCTAGGAGGGTGATGACACATGTTGGCGCAGTGTCATCCTCTGACAAACCCACATGTGTCTCACCTGTACCTTCATCATCTTCGGTGTCTGTAGGGACACCTACCTCAGTATGCAAGCAGGAGAGACCCTGACCCACCATGCCACCTGTGAGAGAAACAAATACACATGCTAAGACCTGTACAGCAGTGCATAACAGTACACACACTCACACTGACAGCCACCTTACAACCTCACCTTCTCTGTGTTTGCAGACAGTCTCACAGTCAGTTACATATGTTCCCTTTCCTGCATGGCACTTGCTAATACACACGCATCACTACAGCTCATTAACATATCATGCCTCCCCATGATTACACGTGTGATTACCACACCTGACCTGTTACTCCATCACCTCTCTGACCTGGGTGGAGTAGGTTGTACATGGCCTTACAGTTGTCACCCTGTATTACCCTGTGTATGGGCAGTAATGGTGTACGAGGCCCCTATATGGTTGGGGCTGCTACATTCACTACATATGTCACACACCAGAGCCTCATACTACAGTCTTGCTCAGTCCGTGCCACATCTGCTGCACAAGCGATCCATCATGTGGATGACAATACTACCTGGATACACTCACTGATGTGCTGTGGTGATTCTCCATTGCGTTTGTAGTGCTACATATGTGGTTAGCCAGTTACCTATCTGCTGCTGGCAATATGATGTGTATACCTGGTATGTCTTGCACCTCCCAATGCATGCTCCATGCTACAGCCCTTGTTATGCTATCAGCTGTCCTGTGTTCACATACCTGACAGGTTGTCCTGGTGTCCCATGTCTCACTCCATGTATGGCACAATCCCAAGGGGAAGAAATTCCACTATCGCCTGTGCATACATGGATAGACACACATCTGACATGCTTCATCCACACTCCATTCGATTGCACCTATGAACACAACCCCACACTCCTACATGTGGAGTTGCACAACATTTGTACACACAGTCCTCCCATTAGCCTTCTGTCAACATGCATTACACATGGACCTCAACAGCATGCAGTGCAACTATAGTGACATCATGCTAGTGGCAGTATACATGTGTGTGAGGCATGGGCTTTGTTGGTAGGTGATGGCCCCTCCCCGTATTAACACTGCACCCATGTTCAATGTGTTACTATGGCCTGTTCCACACCCTGTCTAGTACTGTGCACCATACCTCGTAGATGTAGACACCATTGATGCATCTGTAGTACTGTGTCAGATATGTCAGCTCCACTGCTCACAACCCCTGTGTGTTGTAGCAACACATGCCTGGGATGGTATGTGAACAGCTATCAGTTGTGGATGCCTGATGTCTGCATTACAGATTACAACATCAGCAGTGCATGTGTGACCAGTACATGACTATTACACTGACAACCAGTGGACCTTACCATGGTTGTGATGGGTGCCCTACACATGTCGCAGACCTCTGCATGGTTGCAAGGTCTACTCATGTGCACATCCCTTGGAGTGCACACACTGCTGTGATGAGTGTTGTGGGGTCAGGGTTACATCTGCAATGTTTACTTAACCTGCTTGTGTGCAGCTGCAGACATGGTGGTGTTGAGTCACACATGTCCCTACTGTAGGCCATGTGTCCTGCCACAAGTCACATCACTGTAGACACATTACAAATTGACAGGATGTTAGCTATCTTGCATGTGTCTGTTGTACCCTTCTGATACTCCAACATGGTCTCTACTGTGATGCAGTGCATTTCTCAGCAACAAAACATGAATGTGTAGAGCATGCAGTATGGGTAGGTGTGTTAGACATGTGCAAGGGGGATAGGCCATAGCTATTACATGCCCAGTTAATCATCATGCATGAACACAAACCATACTCACCGGCTACGGGCTACTGCTGCTGTGGTTGTAACCTGGAGGGACTTACATAGGAGTGCAAGAAAGCTGATGTTAGTGGCCACAGCTGTGGCATTCATAATAGGTGAGTGCAGGATTACGTTACATCAACAGTAGAATTACACAATATTACAGCTTCTACACAACTGTTTATTACTACTACACAGCAGCAAAATATATGACATCTCAGTTCTGCATGATGTACCTGTACAGCTGCAGATGCATACAAATGAGTGGTATACCAATGTGCCCTGGGGCCTTACCTGAATGTTCCGCAGCTGGTGCATCATTGGCACCCATCTCCAGGATGTTCCCTGCCAGGTGTTGGTGTTGCAGGCAGACAGGTGCCACCAGGCTGCTGAGAAGCTCCTCCACATGTGTGAGGGGTGGATGGGTGGGTTGCCCCCCCATTGCGAGGTGTTCCCCCCTTACGGCTGCTGCATGCCGATATACATGACAAAGCAGGTCAATGCAATGATGCTGGACCTGCTCATAGCTGTAGTTCTGCAGTCCGACATCATTGACCTTGTGGTCTAGCTTGTTTCACAGGGTGGTCCTCTCCTGCTGGTTGTGGGCTGTCCGGCCAAAAAGAAGTATGCAGTGCTGTACCAGGTGGTCGATGATGATAGCTGATTCTACGGCACTGTACATGGGAAGGTGACAATGCGACATGATTCCTGGAAGACATAAATATAGAAACAGGTATGAGCCACCCATACAGCAGGGTTACCATAGTTCTTAATACACATATATGTCTCCCCCCACCATATCAGCTACAACAACACGTTCACAGACTGCAATTGTTATGTCAGCTGCTTACCTACCATTGGGACATATGTTGTATTGTACCAAGCTTTGTGCTATGTGTATGTGCCATGCTTTGTGCTATGTGTTTGTAGCCATGCCCCCTGTGGGGATACTTATTTTTGCTGGCCTGTTACAGACTATTGCACCTGCATGCCATTGTCAGTGCCACTATATGTATGTGTATGAATATACATCTATGTACATATATGTGTAGATACATGTTGTACGTTGTTGATATACCTATGTCTATATGACTGTCTGTATCTGTACACATACACGTCACAGTCCATATCACACAGATATGTGGAGTGCATACAGACATCTGGTCCGCATTCTGTAACCTTCTTTCATTCACAGCTACACCGTTCTGCCTTGCTGCAACACAGACAGGTGCCACATGTGAACACAGCCAAACATTAGGGTGGTAACTATGGTGTGAGATTGCTGGTATGCCTATTACACACCTATGGCACTTGTGCATGCTACATTACACATTCACATGACTGTCCTGCAAGTGCTGTGCACTGACACACATGTGTCTATCATGACGGCAGTACATCTACCAACAGCTATTCTCCACACTAACATAACATACACAGATATTATGGCTGACATCTTTGTCATTCATTGCTGATCTGCACAGTTGGTGGGTATGTCCCACTGCTTACAGGGACAGACAGTATTGTCCGGAGCAGTTGTTCAGTGGGACATCATTAGAGGGACAATTACAGATGGCACATATCAAACAGTCTACAACATACATCCTATTAATCTATACCACATCATACATTAAATTACATACAGTTGTGCTTTACATGCCTTGTAGTGTTTGGACGGATGTGACGCCTTCCCAGTTGTGGCCTGTAGTACTGTGTTCCCCACTGTGTAAGTTTTGTGGTATACGTATGTTTTCAATATCCTGTTTTGTTTGGTTGGTTTTCTCTTCCTTTCTCTTATTTTTTTCTCTATCTGTCTCTCTCTCCCTCTCCTGTAGAGTGAATGAGTTGGTTTGAATGGATTACAGCATGGCTTTTGTAGGTGATGCACATGATCAGGTGATGGGCTCTGCACCAGTGTGCAAAAATTGCTGACTGCGTGCAGCTTGCTATGTAGTGATTTTGTTAACCATCGTCATGGCAACCCAGTACTATAAAATGCTTACTCATGTGGGCGTTGTTCCTTCACCTTTCAACTATGGAGGACATCCTTCCTGTATGTTGGCAGCAGCGTTACAGATGGCAGGTTGCGGTACCTACTACAGCGGGGCTTGCAGACACAGGACAACTACACATTCTTAGGTTGTTCCAGACCTACAGACAGAGTGAGTGGTGTTGTTATGTGCTTTGTATATTACTGGTCTTGCAGTGTTTGCGTGTACATAGCAGTTTAGGATGGAATGCTATGTCTGTCTGCATAGCTCTCAACAGTGGGCGTGTCCAAATGATGGCTAGTGGCTTGTCTGTTTGCTTTTGCCTGTGCACCACACAGGGCTTGTCCTAGATATATTCTCGGCAATCTGTCTGTTGCATGCTATCAGTACATGGCTACTTCCAGTTCTGTTCCTGATGTGTTATTCCTGCATAAGGGTATGTTGCATCGAATCCAGTAACACCAGCAATGTGCAGGGTGTGTACCTGCAATAGTACGGGTATGGCCCTGTGGTCCTGCCTCTGTCCTCCACATATATGGCTGTATTTGTCCTAATGTGATACGGTTAGGGGTTGTTCGGTATTGGCCTATCATAATATGCTGCTGGCATTCCTGCTATCATCCCAGTCATATCGTGGACACTCATGACATTTGTTGTTCAGGGTCCATACATGTGACAGATACTTAGACATTATCACAGGTAATAATTGTCCCCCTAGGCCTTGACTACAGGGTGTAACTGGTGGCTGCTGACCTACATCAGTTATTATTTATTGTTACCTATCTTGACAGTGAATTCTTTGGCCACAGTAGTGCAAATTGATGGGCCTATCCTGGACAGCATAGTATGTTATATATCCACACTGTCTGCATCTACTTTTCTGTGTGGGCCTTGCATTCCTCATGGATTACATAAGTGCAGATCTATGTGCTGTTGGTAATGGCATACATTAATGTAAAATACACAATTACAAGTAGTCTGTGTATACATATCCGTGTGTTGTCTCGTGTCCTGTGAATAGTGAGTGGGCTATATGTAGTTTCGTACTCCTGTTCAAGCGTAAATGTCATTTTGTAGGCTATAAAGTAAAACGATTATGTTATACCAATTTCATATGGGAAATGGAATGTGCTGCAGTGGGACCCCAACCAAGAATGTGTGCACGATAGGCAGATGCTCTGCCCACGACACTATTGCAGCTTGACATAAGTTGCATATTCCTACATTAATGTCATACCCATGCTCCCTTTCCCTGGTTCCCGAGCTCCATGTACTCAGCATCCATCCATTCTGCAGTTGCTAGCCGTGCCATATCACACCTCCACACATTTCCCTCTCTGCACGTCTCGGTATTCCTCCATGTTACTGTCTCTATGCAACCTTCTGCAAGCTCTTCATCAGTTTAGTCCATGTACGTTTGAGTCTTCCCTTCATCCACCTCCGATACTGGTGGGAACATTACTGTGACCCATAATGTCTGATGCTTCCCAGCAGGGATGGACCTGTTGTTGTGTCATGAGCACACTTTGCTGGTCTACACTTTTCTTCCACTGGTAGCATCCTGCCAGGGTTTTCAGATGCAGCAGTTTGCTCACACACCAGACCAGCCTCATCTCCTGCTTCCGCGGATGAAACATGCCCCCACGCAGTGGCCTGTTTTCCATTCCTCTCTTCAGTATTATATGACACTACTGTTCTCACAGTATGCATAGACAGGCACTGTTCATTGGTACTCATAGACTGCTTGGTATACTGTGACTGAGCACTGTGCACATGTTTGCTGGTACTAATGTACATACTTACATACATTT